>NC_072021.1:23803031-24085773 GCF_027791375.1 Indicator indicator
ACACCTGGAATCCTGGGTTCAGTTTTGGGCCACTCACGCCAAGAAGGACATTGAGAGGATGGAGCAGGTCCAGAGAAGGGCAACCATGCTGGTGCAGGGTCTGGAGAACAGGTCTGGTGGGGAGCAACTGAGGGAACTGGGATTGTTCAGCTTGGAGAAAGGGAGGCTGAGGGGAGACTTCTGGCTCTCTACAACTGCCCAAAAGGAAGTCGGAGCCAGGTGGGGGTTGCTATCTTCTCCCAAGGAACAAGGGATACCACAAAAGGAAATGGCCTCAAGTTGCCCCAGGGGAGGTTTAGGTTGGTTATAAAAAAAACCTCTTTACTGAATGGAAGGAGCAGGTTCATCATAACAGGCTCCCCAGGGAAGTGGTTGATTCTTCATCCTTGGAGATCTTTAAAAGCCACAGAGATGTGGTGCTAAGGGATATGGTTTAGCACCAGCCTTGGGAAAGTTAGAGAATGGTTGGACTGGATGATCTTAAAGGTCTTCTCCAACCAAAACTATTCCATGATTCAGTATTTTGGGAGGAAGGGAGGAAAAAGTGATGAGATTTAAAAACCTTGACAGATTTAGGGAGCAGAGAGGCCTCTCCACCAGCTTCTCGAGATGTTGGTGATGAAGCACTGAGCAAAGCCACGCTGTGACCAGGAATCCTGGGGCAGAACCTTTTTATTTACAAATCAAAACACAAAGGGTTAATGAAAGATATTGAAGAGCAACAGAGACAACCAAGGATTTACCCAAAAACTGTTACACACACTGGGGTATGAGTGGTCTCCACGATGGCCGGGGGGGACATGGCCACGGCCACCTCAAACTGCTCCTCAAGTGGCACTAAACCTCTCTTCTCCCAGGTGAGCAACATCCTTAAACAGGAGCTCAGGGAGGTGACAAGCATTGAGGACATCGTGGCTTTGGTCACTCAAGACACCCAAGGCTTCACCACAAGCTGGCATGGGGAAAATGTCCATGTGGAGTGATAAAAAGACCCCTCCGTGGGGTGTGTGCACCCATGGGTGCTCACCCAGGGCAGGAAAAACCCCCATGGGGCCCTTCACCAGGGGGTGAAACTGCAGCCCTCAGCCCCTCACCACAGCCATGGCACAGCTGAGCCCACACCATCGTGGTGGTTCCATCACCCACCCCACTGTTGGATGCAGCTGGTTGCTGGGTTCTCAAGGAGCTCCAGCATTCACCCATGGCCCTGCTGATGTATTTCCCTTGCAGGACTTGGGATTGAGGAGCAGAGGATGGACAAATCTGGCCACCTCACATGGCTGCTACCAGCTCTTACCAGGAAATGCTACAGCTGACCCCAAAATCCCATCCATGTAAGGGAACAGCATCCACCACCCTAAAATCCTCTTGGAAGTTGTAGCCATGAACGCAAAGCAGCATCCACATGGCCAACAGCACTTGGTACAGTGCTCCCCTTGTGCTTTGCTCCTGATTGGATTTGGAGGGACCCTAAAAAAAACCCCTGGGTTTGGGTCCTCTGAGGGAGACCAAAGCCCTGTTGAGATGTGGAGAGGTGGGAGTTAGGGTGCAACCAGCCATGGGACATCTCAAGATGCTGCAGGAGCATCTGGTGTGAGCTCAGCCTTGTTCCCAGCTCTTGGAACGTGGCTCTGTTCCCAGAAATCTCCTCCCAGGAGCAAGGAGATGGAGCAGGATGGATGCAGGTGGGATCTGGGCATAGAGAGATGAGGACTGAGCCACTTCGGGGCTTTCCACCCCATTACATCCCAGCATGGTGGTTTGTGACCACCAGCCATGCTTGTCTCCAACACAGTGGCTGACCTGAATGTGGGCACATTGAGTGATGGCATTAAGCTCCTCAGGTCCCTGTGTCACCTCATGTCCAGGACAGCAGCAGAACCACGATCTGAGGGAGGATCAATGGGGATGGAAGCTTCTTCTCAGCCCCACAAGCAACCAAGGAGGCTGGTGGTAGGTCTTGCCTTCAAGAAACAGGCTGAAAAGACAATTTATTGGCAAATTAAAACATTTCAAAGCTGCTTCCACATGGGAATGGGTGATGGTTCCTCAGCGATGTCACCTGGCTCCGTGCCAAAATGATGTGCCCAGACAAACGAGCAGAGGATGTGGTGTCACATCTGGGTGTGGTGTCCTGAGGTAGGTGCCAAGGCCATGCCCAGCTCTGCTCTTCCTGAGCTGGTTTGGCTGCCATGCAGTTGGGTCTTGCTCACAGCCGGGGCTTGATCTGCAGTTGTTTGCCTGCAGGGAGGAAAGGAAAAGGAGATGGACTCATCTGGACACCCTCAGGCTTCTTCTTGCCTGGTCATGGTGCATTAACACACCAGAGATGAGCATGGGCAGTGGAAATGAGGGTGATCCTCCACAGAATCAGAGTGACAGGGCTTGGAAGGGACCTCTGAAGTTCATCTAGTCCAATCCTCCTGCCACCTAGAGCAGGTTGCACAGGACGGTGTCCAAGTGGGTTTTAAATGACTCCAGAGATGGAGACTCCACCACCTCTCTGGGCAGCCTCATCCAGTGCTGTACCACCCTCAGAGTGGAGTTCCACCACAGCAGCACCCAACCCTGCTAGCACCCACCTTTGCCACCCTCTTCCAGATGGGGGTTTTCAGAGTCCTGGGAGGATGCTGGTGGCAAAGTCCTCTTCCTTTTGGTGCTACCTGGGAGTGGAGAGGAAGAAAAGGAGAAAAGTCAATGAGGTTGGCTTGGTTTGCCCTGGAAATCCCTTGAGATGTGGGTGAGGAGCATCCATCCCTTGCCCTGTCACAACAAGCTCTGATAAAGTTTGTCCCTATTGGCTCCTTTAAGTAGTGAAAGGACACAAGAAGGTCTCTCCTTCTGTTCTCCAGACTGAACCACCCCAACTGTCCGTCCTCACAGCAGAGGTGCTCCAGCCCTTCCATCTTTGTTGTGGTTTCCTATGGACCTTCCCCAAGAGGTCCACATCTTTCCTGTGCTGAGAACTCCAGAGCTGGACACAGTACAACGATGTCCAACACGAAGGTGAGATCATGGACACCTTCTAGCAGCCTTAAAAATCCAAAGGAGAAAGTTATGGGGCAGGGAAGTTAGGAGGAGTGAGAACCTCAGGCAATATCCAAACCTAAGGAGTCACCAAGAGCTTAGCTTTGCTTTTAAACTTGGGTAAACAAATTTCCCTGGTGTCTACATGGTGGTGGCAGTGATACATGGGCTTTGGAGCTAATTTATGTAGAATAAAGAGGGCTCATTTAGCACCTTTCCACCCTTAATACAACACCCATACATCAGAGGCTGCACAGCAGCCACCACACACTTGGCCATTAGTCAACAACAATGCAGCCCTGTTTGGCTTTGAGGAACAGCAACACTGAGCAGACCCTCAGTCCACCTTGAGCAGACCCTCATCACATCTTGAGCAGACCCTCATTGCACCCAACAGCCACTGACCACCCTCCTGATTCTCCAGGAGCCCTTTTGCATGGAACCAGATGGGTTTTCCCAACTTGGGATTTCCAAATCCCACCTTGGTTGCTGAAATTAAGGTCTGGGCTGGAGTAGGGAAGAGCAGAGCAACAGCAAGCAAGAGATTAACTCATGCTGGGTGCTGTGGCCATGACAGTGAAAAGTCTAAGGACCAAATCCACCACTAGCATCCTGCCAAGATGACTTCAGCTTGCTGAAGCACTGTGCCTACCTCAAAGAGGGTCCCAGACGTCAACCTGGTCCAACCTGGCCCAGATTCAAAGTCTGGGTGCATGAAGCTTTGAGCAGCCTGGTAGTAGGAGGTGCTCCTGGCCATAGCAAGGACTTAGAATCAGATGATCCTTAAGGTCCCTTACAGCCCAAACCAGGATATGATTCCATGATTCTGTGACTCCATGATTCCATGACTTTATGCTTACACCCTGAGCAGACCCTCATCACACCTCACTCAGCCTCTCCAGGAACCAGATGGGGTTTCTCCAACTTGGAATTTCCAAATCCCACCTTGATTGCTGTAATCAAGATCCAGCAGAGCTGCTGCCCATCAACCCCAAGGGGTCAAAATGGGCATCAACTCATTCCTGACCCACCAGCAGCCATGGTCTTGGTCCCACAATAGTGGAAATGTCTCAGTTTCTCCTGAGGAAACTTTGTGAGCTAATATCCAGGCAGTGATACAAAACCTGCACTTTGTAACTCAGAGCAAAAATGATTAAAGAAGTAGAAATATAAATTTCTTCTCTGTTTTGTATAGAAAAAGAAAGAAAAATTATTTGGAAATCAACCACCATTAGCTCCCTGACTTTGGTACCACATTGCACAGAGCTGAGAAGCTTTCAGAGCATCCATGCTTGATGTGAAACTCGTTCCGCACAAAATCAAGGAGGGTAACCAGGAAAGAAACCCCAGAATTGGTTGTAAAAGGACTAAAAAGGTCCAGTTTCTCACCATGCATGGAGGGAGATGCTGCTCCTGGAAAAGAGGAAACAGCTGGGGATGGGCAAATGTCACAGCTCAAAAAATCAGGGAGGGGGAAAACCTGGAGAGAAAGGTGGGGGTGGTGTCACTCCTCTCACTTCCTAGCAAAGGAAAATACATTTTCTGCCTTTGTGCATGGGAGATCCTGCAAATGGCATGATCAATCTTGGGTTGCATCTCAAAGTGCCTTCCTTCTCCCCCTCCTCCTTCCACCCCCACCTCTCCTTTCCCCTCTGCATCAACATAGCCTCCCAATCCATCTTCTAGGAACCAGGTAAATCATTTCTAGTTAGTGAGAGCCAGGCTAAGAAACTCCTTTTTCATTATGATGATGGAACTGCTTCCAAAAGAGAAGAACCAGAGTTGGATCACGAGCTCCCCATCGAAAGCTGGGAGGCTTCTGCTGAGCTTGTCAACCTCACTGGAGAATTAGGACTTCCAACATCCTTCCTCTTGATGAAAACCAACATTTATTCTGCTAAGCCTAAGAAGATGTCAGGCAGATGGAGAAAGTTGCCACTCTTGAGGAGGAGAAGGGAAGGAGAAGAAGGGAATCTAATAAAAATATATTATCAAGTCCAAGGGGAGGACAGAGCAGTAAATCAAGCTTCAGGTGGTACCACTAGATTTTTTGATAGAACTTGGCTGTCCCTCAGATGCTGCTGAGAGGCTCCAGATGCACCCAACAGGGAAGATCTGGAGCTTCCCTGCTTTCACTCAGATGCTGCTTCAAGGGGCACTGAAAAGAAATTTCAAGGTGGGTAATCCCCTTCAGATGGGGGATGAAAGGAGGTGGGTCTGGTCTTTGTCCCCAGATCATAGAATTGCTTCAGTTGGAAGAGACCTTTAGGATCATAAAGCCCAAATCCCCTGCCTGCCCACCACTCCCGATCTCTGAGGGGTTGAAAAATTGCTTTTCTTCCACTGCTTTGAGGCTGGGAGGGAGATGGGGAGAAGGAAAGTTGCTGGGAACTATGGAATCATCAAATGGTTTGTGTTGGAAGGGATCTTTAGAGGTCATTTAGCCCAATCCCCCTGCAGTCACAGGGACATCTGCAATTAGATGAGGTTGCTGAGACCCCCCAAACAACCTGACCTGGAATGGTTACAGGGGTGGGACATCTACCACCTCTCTGGGCAACTTGGGCTGGGGTTTCTCCAACCTCGGTGTAAAAAATTCCTTCCTTCTCTCCAGTCTCAATCTCTCACTCTCAGTTTCAACCACACACCCCTAGTCCTGTCAGAACAGGTCCTCCTGAAAAGTCTGTCCCCCTCTTTCAGCTTGGCCCCTTTAAGTACTAGAAGGCCACCAGAAGGTCTCCTGGAGCCTTCTTTTCTCCAAGGTGAACACCCCCAACTCTCTCAGCCTGGCCTCACAGCAGAGGGCTTCCAGCCCTCCCATCATTGCTGTGGCCTCCTCTGGCCCCGCTCCAACAGGTCCATGCCTCTCCTGTGCTGAGGACTCCAGAGCTGGTCCCAGGACTGCAGGTGGGGTCTCAGCAGAGCAGAGGGGCAGAGAAAGCAGCTTGAGGGGCTGGATCTCCTTGGCTTGATCCTGCATTAAATTCCTCTGGTGAGATATCCTGCACCAAAAACTCCACCTTGAGCTTCTGCCTCCCAAGAGAGAGTAAAAGAACTGGGAATGTTGATAGACAGACAGCCTGTGTGTGCCCAGGTGGCCAAGAAGGCCACAAGCATCCTGGCTTGGATCAGCAAAAGTGTGGCCAGCAGGACCAGGGCAGGGATTGTCTCCCTGGACTGGGCACAGGTGAGGCCACACCTGGAATCTGGGGTTCAGTTTTGGGCCACTCACTCCAAGAGGCACATTGAAGGGCTGGAGTGGGTCCAGAGAAGCTGGTGAAGGGTCTGGAGAACAGGTCTGGTGAGGAGTGGTTAGAGACACTGGGATTGGTGAGCCTGGAGAAAAGGAGGATGAGGGGAGACCTTCTGGCTCTCTGCAACTCCAGAAGTGGGCAAGACGCTAAAAAACTGGGAAAAAATTAATATGGAAGAAGTAAATTTCAGTCCTGGCAAAGGAGTGAGACTTGGCAGGTCTGAAAGTCTTCTGCAGATCAATCAGGGAAAAGGATTGGAAACGTGCAGGAGGCTTGGTCCAGGTGGAGAGTGAATCAAAGAGTATTTTTGAGAGCCTTTTGTGGGCTAAGAAATGATGATTTTGATTCAGAGCAAGAGCCCAATTAGAAGTCACCACACTCATCTGATTTATTGGAAATTTCAACTACATTGGCCACTTTGCAATAAGGAAATTAAATACTAACAAAGTTTCTGACCATGGGACCTTCTCAGAGCCACCGAGACAGGAGGAGATCCAAACCCAGCCTTCAACAGCCATGATATCTGCAGCACCCCGAAGCCTGAGGGTACCCCAAGCCTGATGGTGCCCTGCAACAGGATTAGGCTTTAGTAAAGGATGGAGATGGAAGGATGGAGGGATGGAGATGGAAGGATGGAGGGATGGAGATGGAAGGATGGAGGGATGGAGATGGAAGGATGAAGGGATGGGGATGGAAGAACAGGGGGATGGAAATGGAAGGATTGGAAGATGAATGGCTGGAGATGGAGGGATGGAGATGGAAGGATGGAGATGGAAGTATTGAAGGATGGAGAAGGAAGGATGGAGGGATGAAGGCAAGGGTTGTGAGATACAAAGCACTGCTGCAGAGGGATGGGCAAGCCCACCATGGAGTCCTCCTGGTGAGGATACCAGCTTGAATACCAGTCCACCTGTCTCTCCAGGCTGGGAAGGAATCACTCATGACCAAACAGAAGATGTCTGGATTCGCTATCCAGGGTAAATGAAAGCAGCCTAAACCTCCCCCACTGCAGAGCCCCCCACCAAAACCCTAAGGACCTGCTGACTCAGGAGGAGAAGATGCAATTGCTAATGACCTGAGCAGAAGCAGCCCATTAACAGGAAACCAATTAGCCTGATAGGTGTTTGCCTGCTCAAGGGATGGTCCTGCTCCACCAGCCCACCACTACCTGCAGCTCAACAGATCTTTGCATTAGAAGAAGCAATTCTATTAGAGGTTGGTTAATTCAGTTAGGAAAGAGTTTGGACACTCTCTTAATTGAAGTCTCCTTCCATGCCCAACGGAGTGTGTGTTGGCCAAGGAGCTGGGGAGGGAAGCATCTACCTGCAGCAGGATCACACAGCAAGATCAGGGTGTCCATGGGAGCATCCTATCACCACCTGCCAGGTGGCAAGAAAGATCTGCCAAGTGCCAGGAGAAGAGTGAAGAAAGGACCAGCAAGATTCATGCTGCCCTGGAGCCCTCCTGGCTGATGGGTCATGAGACAGGGAGGGTTCATGGGTACCATCAGGAAAGAAGGTGGAGATTTCTTCCTCCTGCTAAACTACCCCATGAGAGCAAAAGCCCTCAGGGGAAGGAAGTGGTGGAAAGGCTGAGTGAAGGACAAGACACATCAAGGATGCTCTCAACTCCCTTTTCCTTTTTTGCACACTTCAGGGCTTGGTGTCCTGCTGCCATTGGTGGAGGCACATTGATGCAACCTGATCTAAGTGACCCTGCTTTAGCAGGGAAGTTGGATTAGATGATCTCCAGAGCTCCCTTCCAACCCCTTCTGGCCAAGAAGGCCAATGTTGTCCTGGGGTGCATTAAGAAGAGTGTGGCCACTGAGTCATGGGAAGTTCTCCTCCCTCTCTACTCTGGTGATATCACACCTGGAGTATGGTGTCCCAGTTTGGGCTCCTCAGTTCAAAAGGGACAGGGTTCTACTGGAGAGAGTCCAATGGCAGCTATGAAGATGATGAAGAGCCTAGAACATCTGTCTGATGAGGGCAGGCTGACAGACCTGGGGCTCCTTAGCCTGGAGAAGAGTAGCCTGAGAGGAGATCTTACTAATGTTTGTAACTGTCTGAAGGGTGGAGGCCAAAGAAGAAAGGCCCAGGCTCTTTTCAGTGGTGCCCTGTAATAGGACAAGGGGCAACAGACAGAAACTGGAACCCAGGAAGTTCCACCTCAACATAAGGAGAAACTTCTTTATTTTGAGGATGAGGGAGCCCTGGAGCAGGCTGCCCAGAGAGGTTGTGGAGTTTCCTTCTCTGGAGACTTTCAAGACCCATCTGGATGCATTGCTGCGTGACCTGTCCTAGGGGATCCTGCTTTGGCAGGGGTGTTTGGACTCGATGATCTCCAGAGGTCCCTTCCAAACTCTAACATTCCATGCCTCTATGATTTGCAAAGTGATTCCTCCAGCAGCCAGAGCTGTAAACAAACCTTGGCGAGCTGCACCTCTCCAGAGCTGGAAGGGTTTGGAAGGTGCTCAGTGGAGCTGTTAAAACAAAAAGAGTGGAGCGAGCATCTTCCATTAACGTTACGGCCGTGAAATATGACAATAAAATGATGGCCTTATGGTGGCAGAGCTGCAGCCTGCCGAGCTGCTCAGGCTTTATCGTCACTCAGACGTGCAGAGAGCTGTAAAATGTTTACAGAAAAGGGTCGTTGGAGGCTATAAAATCCTCTTTTCTCTCCTAAACAAGGCTGAGCGGAGCCATTTACAAAGCCCTGAATGTTCAGCGAGGGAGAAGGAGGAAACATCTGTTCTCTCCAGGAGTTTGCAGTGATCTTCTCGAACAAATTAACTAAAAATGGGTGCTTTCTAATTAAATTAGCACTCCATTGGAAAGGTTTGCATTGGGGAGCTTGCTTACAATCAGTACAAGGAGGGCAGTTAGGCTCCAGTTCAACTGGGAGGTGAAATAGGGAAAAGGCCACTACCTAGAAATGAGTGTTGGAAGGGTAGAGGAGTCCATCTGAACATGAGCCAGTGTGTACCCAGCTGGCCAAGAAGGCCACCAGCATCCTGGCTTGGATCACAGAATCACAGAAGTCACAGAACCTTAGGGGTTAGAAGGGACCTTGAACAATCATCCAGTCCAACCACCGCTGCCAGAGCAGGACCACCTACAGTAGGTCACACAGGAATGTACCCAGGTGGGTTTTGAATGTCTCCAGAGAAGCAGACTCCACAACCCCTCTGGGCAGCCTATCCCAAGTGTTCTTCCAGTGATCAGCAACAGCCTGACCAGCAGGAGCAGGAAAGTGATTGTCCACATGGACTGGGTGCTGGTGAGGCTGCACCTTGAATCCTGGGTTCTGTTCTGGGCCCCTCACTCAGGACTTGATCTGTTCAAGAGTAGGAAGATTTTTACAGAGGGATCTGCCAGGTTGGATTAATGGGCCAAGGACAATGGGATGAGGTCCAACAAGGCCAAGTGCTGGTTCCTGCATTTGGGTCACAACCACCACATGAATGCTCCAAGTTTGGGGCAGAGTGGCTGGAAACTGCCCAGCAAAGAAAGATCTGGGGGTGCTGGTTGCATGTGTCCGGTGGCCAAGAATGTCAATGACATCCTGGCTTGGACCAGCAAGAGTGTGACTAGATGGAGCTGGGAAGTGATTGTCTTCCTGGACTGGGCACTGGAATCCTGGGTTCAGTTTTGGGTCCCTCACTCGAAGAAGGACATTGAGGTACTGGAGCAGGTCCAAAGAAGGGCAACAACAGGTGAAGGGTCTGGAGAACAGCTCTGGTGAGGAGTGGCTGGGGTTGTTCAGCCTGGAGAAAAGGAGGCTGAGGGGAGACCTTTTGGCTCTCTACAACGACCTGAAAGGAGGTTGGAGTGTGTTGGGGTTGGTTTCTTCCCAGTATCAAAAGACAGGACAGGAGGAAACGGCCTCGAGTTGCACCAGGGGAGATTTACGTTCGACATGAGAAATGATTTCTTTGTGGTCAGGCATTGTAAGAGGCTGCCCAAGGAGGTGGTGGAGTAACTGTCCCTGGAGGTGTTCAAAAGACATAGAGACTTTGGGACATGGTTTAGTGGCCATGGTGGTGTTAGGTTGATGGTTGGACTCGATCTTAGAGGTCTTAACCAACCAAAACAATCCTTTGATTCTATGATATTCCCTCTGGCTCTGGCCTCCCAGATGAAGAACACAAGAGGCAGAGGATGGGATGTTACTAAGCTCACCCTTCCCAGCTGGGATGCTCAGTTGGGAGCAGTTTGCTCCCCTCCTGCAGCATGAATGGGCTTTTTGGAGGATGCTCTGAAATCGTCACAGCCCTCAAATGACTCCACCCACCCCAAATTATAGGATTCCTCTTCCAGCTTGGAGATCCCCCATGGGAGAACACCAGCAGGCTCCACACATCACTCCTTGATTCTTGCTTTCTTCCAAAGGCCAGCAGCTGCAGACTCTCATCAAGACCCTGCAAAATGATGCTCTTGCCCATGCTGGTCCTTAAAGATCATTTCCAAACCCCCACTCCATCCCTCCCATACATGGAGCTGGTGTTCTTCTCTGTTTCTCCTCTTTGTCGCAGGATTCAAAGGGCATCTTCTCCAGTTGTGGCTTTTTAACCAAGCAATTGGGCTCACTCCATAATAACAACCTGTCCTCCTCCTTATTGATTACCCACCAATTTGTGTCACCCTCAGGCTTTACAAACAGAAACCCAACATTGTTCTTGATAGAAAGGCTGAAGCTGGGAAGGTGCAGACCCTGAAACCCTATCACAGACTCCCAAACCCCTCTGCAGACTCTTGAATTTCTCCAAACCCCACTGCAGACCCCCAAACCCTATAGCAGACTTCAAATCTTATGTAAGATCTCCATACCCCATCGCAGACCTCCAAACCCCATCATAGATGCCTAACTGTCCTCACAGACCTCCCAAGCTCCACTGCAGATCCTGAAGCCCATCACAGATCTCCAAACCCCATCTCAGACTCCCAAACCCCTCTGCAGACTCTTGAATTTCATCACAGGTCTCCAAACCCCATTGCAGACCTCCAAACGCTATAGCAGACTTCAAATCTCATGTAAGATCTCCATACCCCATCACAGACATCCAAACCCCATCATAGATGCCTAACTGTCCTCACAGACCTCCCAAGCTCCACTGCAGATCCTGAAGCCCATCACAGGTCTCCAAACCCCATCTCAGACTCCCAAACCCCTCTGCAGACTCTTGAATTTCATCACAGGTCTCCAAACCCCACTGCAGACCCCCAAACCCTATAGCAGACTTCAAATCTCATGTAAGATCTCCATACCCCATCACAGACATCCAAACCCCATCATAGATGCCTAACTGTCCTCACAGACCTCCCAAGCTCTACTGCAGATCCTGAAGCCCATCACAGCTCTCCAAAGCCCATCTCAGACTCCTAAATCCCATCACAAATCTCCAAACCCCATGGTACACTCCCTAGCCTCACTGCAGACCCCCACACCCCATTGCTGACATGCAAATCCAGTCACAGACCCTGAAACCCCAACACAGATCCCCTCAACCAGATCGTAGACCCCCAAGCCCCATAGCAGATTTCCAAACCTCACTGAAGACCCCCAAACCCCATCACAGATCCCCAAATCCCATCACAGGCCTCCAAATGCCACCGCAGATATCCAAACCCCACTTCAGACCTCCAAATCCCACTGCAACCCCACAAACCTCATTGCAGACCCCCAAGCCCCATCACTGACATCCAA
The DNA here is from genome assembly GCF_027791375.1 of Indicator indicator. Lineage (NCBI taxonomy): Eukaryota > Metazoa > Chordata > Aves > Piciformes > Indicatoridae > Indicator > Indicator indicator. The sequence continues at coordinate 23,815,019 of NC_072021.1, forward strand.
ACCACACTGCAGACCCCTAATCCTCATCACAGACCCTCAAAGCCCATCAGACTTCCAAACCCCATCACAGACTCTTAAAGCCTATAACAGACCTCTAAACCTCCTTGCAGACCCCCAAATCCCATTACAGATGCTCAAACCTGACTGTAGACCCCCCCAAACCCCACCGTAGATGTTCCATCCCCCTCACAGACCTCCAAATCCCATCGAAGACCCCCAAACTCCATCACAGATCCACAAATCCTATCTCAGACCTCCAAACCCAACTGCAGACACCAGCTACTACCTAGACCTATGCAAGGACTCATCCTGACCACCTGCCCAGCTCAAAACAGCATCTCAGATTGGTAAGCACCTGCCCTGGTGATTTGACCACCATGAAGGATTTGGTCCTCAAGAAGCACTTGGTCCTACAGCATCAATGGCCTCATCCTGCAGCCCTGTGAGATGATGGTTCCATACTTTTCTCCTGTTAGGCCATGGGGTCCCCAGCTCCTACTGTGCCCCAAAGCTCCTTCATTTGTGTTGAGATGAGACTTTAATTACAAAGTGCACCTCAGCACTAGCCACCAAACAGCATCCTCGTGCCCAGACTCATTGTGTGCCATCACTGCATCCCTTTGGCATGGAACCTGCTTCATCATGATGATTATTTTACAGCCATCTGCAGCTCCTGCCCCTTTTTCCTTTCCTATGGATGCTCCAGCATCTGCTTTCATAGAATCATAGAATAGAAGGGGTTGGAAGGGACCTCTGGAGATCATCCAGTCCAACTCCATGGTCACCTAGATCAGGTTGCACAGAAATGTGTCTGGGTGGGTTTGGAAGCTCTCCAGAGAAGGAGACTCCATGTCCTCTATGGGCAGCCTGCTCCAGGGCTCCAGCACCCTCACACCAAAGAAGTTTCTCTTCATCTTCAGATGGAACCTCCTGGGTTCCAGTTTGTGCCCACTTGTCCCTTGTCCTGTCACTGGGCACCACTGACATGAGGCTGGCCCCACGCTCTTGCCCCCAACCCTTCAGCCCATCGATCCAGCCTGGCCTGAGCGCTCTGTAAAACCTTCCTACATTTGAACAGAGCCAGCCCTTGGAGTGAGGGGCCCAAAACTGAACCCAGGATTCAAAGTGCAGCCTTGCCAGTGCCTAGTCCATGGGGACAATGGATTCACCTTGGCACGATTCAGAGGATGAGGAAGGAGTTGGTAACCAAATATGAGGACAAAACCCTACCTTGTGGTTTCAGGAGCAGAGCCAGGGGCTTGCACTCCTGAGTAAGTCCTGAGTGCCATCCCAGTTTGAGTTCCCAATGTTAACTGATTCACAAGGAACACCAATCCTACCCAAACCCATGGAGAGCAGCAGGAGAAGAACTCTCCCACCCAGTGAATGAGAGCAGCTTCAGAGCAAGTGCTTCCTACCTGGCTCATCCTCAAAGTCTTCCTCGTCCTTCTCCAGTTTGCAGCCCTGGTCACTGGAGGACGCTGGGGACTGGAGGGAGATGAAGGATGGCAGCTTTTGCAGCCAGCTGGTTGGTGAGGTGTTGGCTGCCTTCCAAAACTTCACTTCTTCCTCTGTGCTGGAGGGTCCAGGAATTTCCCCATCGTCATGGAGCTGAGCTGAATCATCCCTGGAGGAGGTAAAAATAATCATGGAATGGTTTGAGTTGGAAGGGACCTTAAAGATCATTCAGCTCCAACCCCCTTGCCCTGGCCAGGGACACCTTCCACTAAACCAGGTTGCTCAAAGCCTCATCCCGACTGATCTTAAACACTTCCAAGGATGAGGTGTCCACAGCTTCTCTGGGCAACCTGTTCCAGTGTCTCACCACCTAACAAAGAAAAAGAAAATGATCCCTCTTGGGAACACCAGGTGCAGTGTAAGAGGTTGGGGTGAATCACCAGGCCCACTGACAGAGGATCTCTAAGCTCTATCCCAGCATGCTCCGTATCTCCCATTTCCCAGAGTCATCTTGGATTCATCCAGAGTTTCTCACTCCCCAGCTGGTTTCCTTGTTCTGTGCTTCCCTGCAAGATTTCACAGAAACACAGAATGGTAGGGGTTGGACTGGACCTCTGGAGATCATTGAGTCGAATCCCCCTTCCAAGGCAGGTTCACACAGGTCACACAGTAACACATCCAGGTGGGTTTTGAATGTCTCCAGAGATGGAGACTCCACCTCCTCTCTGGGCAGTCTGGACCAGTGCTCCATAACCCTTAAGTTAAAGAAGTTCCTGCTATTGTTCAGATGTTTCCAGATTGTGGAGGTGCTGGGACCCTGTCTGGGCTGAGCAAGCAGAGGAGAGGAGAGATGGAAGGCATGAGGAGTAGGGATGGCTTGGAGATGTCCTGCTGGGCTTGGCTCAGCTCCAACCCTGCCACCCTCCTCTGAGTCCAGCTAATGTGACACTTCAGCTCCTTCCACATCTCTGGTGACAGTGCCAATAAAGGCAAAAAAAAAAAACTCCTGAGAAGCTTCCAAGCTGGGGTGTGCTCTGGTCCTGGTGGAGGATGCCAGGAGCTGTCTCCAGGAGAGGAGGGGAATAAGTCCTCGCCACCCAGCCCTGAGCTCATGCCTTCTTTCCTAAAAAGAGCAAGGAGCTATTTTACACCTCGTTCACACCGGGACGTGAGCTGGGTGTCATTCCAAGGCTCCTCTGTCACCCGGGATAAGTTGGGAGAGCCTGTTGAGCACTTGTCCCCCTCTGCTACCTTACAAGGCAGGGCCAAGATGAGGCCCAGGACCAAGCAAGAGTATGTACCAGGAAAGCTTCCAGATCCCTCCATTTCTATCCCATCTTCACCCCCATGTCCCTTGGCAAAGAGTCACGGAGGAGTTGAGCATCCAAGCACACATTTTCTCCTCTCATTAACCAAGGTCTTCTTTAATGATGTTGGGATGAAGCTGTTCTGCAGGCAGAACCCAGGGATGAGAGCAGATGAAGACAACGATGTGCCAAGTTGAAGACAATTCAGCTCCCTGTAAGGATGAGGACAAACCTGTCCATCACCCTGTGAGCTCCAGCCCAACACTAAAAGCATCAGAGAGAGCTCAGAGAGCTTCCAAGGATTAACCAAGGGCCCAGCCCAGTACCAAAGAGTTTTACAAAGCCTGTTGTATCTCCATGCCCAGTCCCATCGTTCCTTCAGGCAGTGAGTCCAGCTCTGATGGGGAGCCCCTCCATGCCATGCTGAGGGCTCAGCTCTGCATTTCACCAGAGAGAGGAATAGGGATGATGCTTTCCAGTTTCCCACAGAGCTATGGACAAGCTGTACCCACTTTTGGTGGTGCAGTCTCCATCAGGCCTCCTCCATGTCCCAGGACAAAGGTCTAGATACACCCAGAGGTGCTGTGCAGCACATTTCTAAGGGCAAAGATACACTCCTACAGCATACACCAGGTAGCATGAGGTGAATATCCTCTTTTTCCTCTCCATCAGCTCTGCTTGGAGACCTCTCCCTCAAGCACAGACCCTGCCCAAACCAACTGCTGACAGTGACTCTAGCACGAAGACAACACAGTGACCCACATTGTCACCACCTTGGGAGAAACCAGCCCACAGACACACACACCTGGAAGAGCAGAAGAGTGAATTTCTTCTGGTGTTTCCTACCTGCCTGTCTCCTCCGGGACCCGTCTCCACTTGGAGGGAGGGTCGCTGCGGTCTCCATCCTCTGCCTCTCTCGGGTGCCGTCTCTTCTGCGGGTGCAGCAGCTTGCACTTGGCACCTCTGGGGCAGACACCTTTCTTGGCAAAGTCAGGGCACACCAGTGTGTGCTTCTTCTTGCACTGCAAGGGAGAAAAAGAGAGGAATGTTGGGAATGGCAGGGAAAGCCCCAAGGAGAGCACAGGCTCCTTCAGAGCCCTTCTGGGGTTCTTCGGGTGGCACCACCACGTTGCTAAAGAAAGGAGGATGTGTTGGTGCTTCCTGCTCCATACCAAGCTCGACCTGGACAGGCTGGAGAATTGAGTGGAGATGAACCTCATGAAGTTCAACAAAGGCAAACATAGAATCCTGCACCTGGGGAAGAACAAAGCCCTGCACCAGTACAGGTGAGGGTGACCTGCTGGAAAGCAGCTCCATAGAGAAGGACCTGGGAGTGCTGGTGGACAGGTCTCCCAGGAGCCAGCAATGTGCCCCCATGGCAAGAAAGCCACTGGTCTCCTGGTGTGCATGAAGAAGAGTGTGGCCACCAGATGAAGGGAAGTTATCCTTCCCCCATACTGTGCCCTAGTGAGGTCACATCTGGAGCCCTGGGTCCAGTTCTGGGCTCCTCAGTTAAAGAGAGAGGGAACTACTGGAGAGAGTCCAGTGGAGGCTGGGAAGCTGCTGAGGAACCTGGGGAATCATTGTGAGGAGGAAAGGCTGAGAGCCCTGGAGCTGTTGAGCCTGCAGAAGAGCAGCCTGAGAGGGGATCTGATCGATGCTCAGCAAGAGCTAAAGGGTGGGGGGCAAGAGGCTGGGGCCAGACTCTTGTCAGTGGTGCCCAATGACAGGCCAAGGGGTACTGGGTGCAAACTGGAACCCAAGAGGTTCCATGAGGAGAAACCCCTTGCCTTGGAAGGTTCAGAGCCCTGGAGCAGGCTGCCCAGAGAGGTTCCATCTGAACATGAAGAGAAGCTTCTTGACTTTGAGGGCAACAAAGTACAGGACCAGCCTTCCCAGAGAGGTTGTAGAGTCTCCTCTGAAGGATTCCAAACCCACCTGAACATTATGAACCTGGGCACCCTGCTGTAGGTGACTCTGCTTTAGCAGGGGGGCTGGACTGGATGATCTCCACTGGATGATCCCTTCCAATCCCCACCCCCTGGGATTCTTTGACCATGCTGTTTATAAAAGTGCATCTTCCCACCAAGGCAGGATGTAGGTGAGCTCCTGCCCTTTAAATGCAACTTGATTTTGGGGGCAGAGGAGCAGCTCCCTGTGGTGACCTTTGGGATTGAGCGGGAGCCCTGCTGAGCCCTGGGAGCTCTCTCCTCAAAAGGGCAGAAGAATTCAGCAGCTCTGCTGCCCCAGGCCGATCGCTGAAATTGGAAGCAGAGCAAGGAGCTCATCTGCGGGAGGTTGGAGATGTCATTGAGCAGCAGGAGGGCTGGGAAACCAGATGGACACACGGACATTGACTCAATGGGGGGGACCCCGCAGCCACAGAGCTGCTTTTTCACTGAAAACTCATTAAAAAAACAGTTTCTATGACTTCCTCTCTCTGTTTGAAAGGATAAGGCAAGGAAGTTTACAGGACAACGGACAACTTGAAAGCAAAGTCATCTCCAAAGAGTGCCCAGGCTCTGCCATTACTCCAAAGTCCTATCTTCAATCACAGACTTTGGGTTGGAACAGACCTTTAAAGTCATCTAGTCTGACTCCGCTGCAGTCAGCAGGGACATCTTCAACTACAGCTTGCTCAGAGCCCCAGACAGCCCGACTTGGAATGGTTCCACCTCTCTGGGCAACCTGGGTCGGTCTCACTACCATCATCACAAGAAATTCCTTCCTTTTCTCCAGTCTAAATCTCCCCCTTTTAGTTTCAAACCATCATCCCTTGTCCTGTCACAACAGGCCCTGGTAAAAGACTGTCCCCATCTTTCTTATTGTCCCCTCTAAGCCCTGAAAGGCCACCACAACGTCTTCCTGATGCCTCCTCTTCTCCAGGATGAATAACCCCAACTCTGACAGCCTGGCTTCACAGCAGAGGGCTTTCAGCCTTCTGACTATTTCTCTGTCCTCCTGTGGCCCTGCTCCAACAGGTCCACATCTCTCCTGTGCTGAGGACTCCAAAGCTGGATACAGTGGGGTCTCACCCCAGCAGAGCAGCACAACACAGCCCAGAAGATGGCTTGTTCTCTTCCTCTCCTGCACCAGCACTGGAAGAGCATTCCTAGAGACTAGAGCATCCCAGCCATGCAGGCAGGGATGGCTCCTGCCTGTCCCAAGCTGATGACTGGAAGGTGCCCACCTCCCGTAGTGAAGCATGGGCAGAGGTGTTGAGCCTGCTTTGTCAGGACAAGTGGATCCCAAGAGAAGCAAGAGCAAATCCTCAGAAACTCATGTTTGATACAACATCAGGGAGCAGCCAGTTATCTTTCTAATTGGCATCAATATTGTTCTTCACTATGAGGGTGGTGAGATACTGGAACAGGTTGCCCAAGGATGTTATGGATGCCCCCTCCCTGGAAGTGTTCAAGGCCAGGTTGGATGAGGCCTTGAGCAACCTGGGCTAGTGGAAGGTGCCCCTGCCCAACTAGATGATCTTTAAGGTCCCTTCCAACCCAAACTAACTAGAGTCAACAGCATCTTTCTCACGTGACAGCAAGTTGGTCTAATGGTAGATCAGATCTCTTGCATGCTGGAAGGGTTCTAGTCCACAATCACCTCCAGATCTCCATCCATCCAATGATGGTGACACCCTGCAAACCTCTATTAACTATGGCCCCATCCTAAGTCAACTACTGCCAATTATTGTTAGAGTGGTACCTCTTCAAAGCTTCTGCCCAAAGATGGGAGATGGGCCTCCACACAGCAGTTCCCAGCATACAGCGGACTTGGGAAGGGGAAGAAGAGGAGAAAACAGCCCTGACCTCAAAAAAGCTGCACAGAACCAACACAGCAATGATGAGTTTTGGGGGGAAAAGCCAAGAAAAGTGGCTGTTTCTTCCCACGGGGGCACCCAAGGGACCAGTTCCAAATCCCCACGGAGCAGACGGTGCCCCTGTCCCATCTAGATGCTGGGATTGGGATGTTCCACCTCCTCAGTGGTCTCCCCAGCACTGAGCTCCATGTCAATCATTGCACCAGACCACCTTTATTGGCTCCATGGCAAAGGATACCTCATAAAGAAAACAAACCATGCGTGACTAATGCCAGGGCCATGTTCCCAGCTCGGGTTTCTAATGGCTTTCCCATGCCACACTCCCTTCTGTCGCTGCTGCCCTGTCCATCACCACTGCTCCAGGGTTGGGATGATGAAGCTGGGATCTCCTCCTTGGTGGCTGGAAAAGCCCCTTCTGTTTATTTATGGCAGCTCTTCTGCTCTTGCCCTCACATGCTAAAGAGAACATGCCCAGGCTGGGTTGTTGCATTGCCATTCACTATATGTCAAGTGGGGCGAAGCTGAGAGGGGTTGTGGGTGCACCCTGGTGCTGGGGGCCATCTGATCTCTTCCACCTGTTGGGGTGGCTAATTATACCCCCATGGGACCCCTGCCAGCCCACAGGTTGGACCATAAAACAGAAAGAAAACCCTCTGGTTCCTTCCAACAGAGACCAGAGATAACCCACAGCACCTCTGAAAAAAAAATCCTGAGGAGAAACCCTTCAGCTCCATCAAGGGCTGGTGAGGATGATGCAATCACCACCATCATCCCACTGATGCTGTCCCCATCCCAGTCTCCTCACTCTGGGGTTCCCCTCACAGCCCAGACTGGCAGCAGTGCCTTGGTGCTGGGATGATACCTACTTGGCACCCAGGACTCCTTCCTGGCTGGCAAGGCAGCTCTGGGTGAAATTCAAGGTGCTGCTAACGACCCACAAAGCCTTAAATGGCCCAACTGGCCCTGGCACGCATGAGGAGCAGGATGGGGTCCAGGGGGTTTGCAGGGCACAACCTTCTTTAGCATGGACCTGGCAAAGAAGGAGGCAGCAAGTGGTGGAAAGTCCTGGCTCAGCTCTGGGAATGACTTTAATTAATGTTTTCCATGAAGGAGCTTGGCACAAGGAGGTGGAGGGAGGGAGGAAGGTGAAGATGGGTTACTGGGCCGACCAGCAACCACCCACTGACCTTACAGGGCTGGAATGAGAGGTCCCATCCAGCCTGGTATTCCCAGGTTGAACTTCTCAAATTATCTCCAAGCTTGGCTCACCCTCCTGCTTGATCACTCCTTTCCCAGCGCTGGGGGACAGCATGTGACAAGGCACCAGAAGATAGATAACAGAGAGGAAAGTGCTGGAGCACTTTCCCATCTCCTTGGACTTGTGTCCATCCTTCCATCCACTATGATGGACACAAGTCCAGCTCCTGACTGGCAATCTGGAGCACTGTGCTGATAAAAGCACCAAGCAGAGCTTCTAGGGTGCACTACAAACACGAGTTAATTCCCAAAACTCCAGTTCCTCCATTCAAGTGCTTCCTATCTCTTAAAGCCCCCTGCATGTCCATGGACCATCACTGAGCAGTAGGATTAAGTGGGTGGAATGGTGTCAGCTTGTTCTATTGTCTCTCTTACCCACCACATCTCAAGAGCTAAAGGGTTGTTGTAAGGAGGGAAGGAGGAAGCCAGGGATGGAGGGTAGGAGAGAAGGAAAGGAGGAATTCGGAAGGAAGAAATTCAGCAAGGAAAGAAGGAAGGAAGGAAAAGCCATCTATAAGATGAATCCCAAATTCACCATTGCATGGCTAAGTCTACAGCATTCAATCACTCCCTGCACTGCATTGTTGAGGAACCCAGTTTCCACCAGAGACCTTCAGAAGCTCCTCCATAACCCTCCAAAGCCACAATGGAACCCATTTCATGTGAGGAACCCGTCAGTGGTAATTACCTACCCCAAAGAATCACCACTGGGGATGGAGCACACCAGACATCCACCACACGGTGTCATCTGCATTGAGGATGATATGGGTTCCACCATGCAGGTGGCTCAAGGAAGGTGTCACACAGAGATTGTCCAACAACATGAGAAAAGGAGGCTGAGGAGAGACCTTCCAGCTCTCTAAAACTCCCTGAAAGAAGGGTGGAGCCATGTGGGGGTCAGTTTCTTGTCCATGGTAACAAGTGACAGGATGGGAGGAAATGACCTCAAGTTGCCCCAGGAAAGGTTTAGGTTGGACATTAGAAGAAACTTGTTGACTGAAAGTGTTCTCAAACACTGGAACAGGCTCCCCAGGGAGGCAGTTGAATCCCCACCCCTGGAGGTGTTTCAGAGGGGCAGAGATGTGGTGCTGAGGGACGTGGTTTAGCATCAGCCTGGGGAGAGTTAGAGAATGGTTGGACTGGATAATCTTAAAGGTCTTCTCCAACCACAACGATTCCATGTTTCTGTGATTCAAAGAATAGATCAGAACAAAGGGACTCTCCAACATGAGAAGCAAAGATGAAATCTGCTCCTCTTGGTATTCACCTCTAGAGAAGTTTAGGTTGCAATCAGGAACTCTCTGCCTCACCCACTTTAGAGCCATGATGCACCAATAGCTTTCCCCTAAACTTCCTAATTTTCATGTTTTGTGATGCACCTTCTCCTACAAAGATATTAAAGAGCAGAAGAAGAAATCACAAGGAGATGTTTATCTAAGCTCTATTATTAAATAGTCTAGGCTATTAAGCAGTTTGAGTTTGCCCTGATAAGAAGATCTTTAATGGAAGCATCTGAATGCTGCTGAAGATACAACAGTTAAATTACAGAGGCAATAAGAGGAAATAAGATGCAACATCTCTGCAGCCATAGACTGGTAGGATTGGCCATGGAAGAAACTTAGAATCATAAATTGTTTCGGTCGGAAAAGACCTCTAAGATCATGGGGTCCAACCACTAACCCAAGCCCCCTGTGGCCATTCAACCATGTCCCAAAGTGATTGATGTGAAATCTCTGCAGGCTACAAAGGGTTTTCAACAGGAAGCTGCCATCTCCATTACCAAGATTTACAGAATGATGGAATCATTGAATAGTTTGGGTTGGAAGGGATCTTTGAAGGGGTCAGGGGGAGTGGGGTGGAACTAGATGATTTTTCAGGGCCCTTCCTATGCTTCTGTGTGCTCAAGGAAAAGGCAAACTGGCTAAGGGTCAACCTGAGACCAAAAAAAAGGGGGGAAATGACCCAGAAAGACCAATACTTGATAACTGTTGGCTGTGAGAAAACAAAAAATGCTGGTTTACCCAGCAGGCAACAAAAAACAGCTGAGAACATGCAATATGGAGAGTGCTGATCTTCACCTCTCTGTGAGAAGACATTAAGGAGAACAAGGACCCCAGGTTGCTGCTCTCCATTGTGAACCAAGCATTGGATAATGAAGAGAAAACCCCAAAAACATTTAACTGCTGCTAACACAGCTCATGTGGCTTCTCCTAATGAAATGCATTAAATTTAATAAGTTTATGGTGGAAACTTGTTAAACTTCTACCAGAAAAGAAGAAAAGAATCAGCTCAGGTCATCAGACCAGAGAAACCTGAAGGAGAACAAGGTGTCAGCTAAGAAAAAGTCCTTGAATTTGAATTTTCTACAGAAAAAGCAAGCAGCTGCCACTGAAGACCACCATGGTCCACCTGGGAGAGGGGAATGATGTTCTCAGGGAAGCAAGGACTTCCTTGAGCAGCCTTTGTTGACCAAACCTACCCCTGAGAGCATGAGCTTAGCTGATATCTTACATCAGAAGGTGCAAATTAAAGCTCTGGTGAAAGGCTGCTGGCTGATCCAGGACCAAAAAGTTGGATTTCACAGGACAAATGGGCAGTCACAGAGCAGGTCAAACATGAGCATCTCCAACATGATGGCAGATCACAGAATCATAGAATGCTTTGGGTCGGAATACCTTTAAAGCCCATTTAGTTCACCACCCCTACCATGAGCACTGACATCCTCAACTACAGCAGGTTGCTCAGAGCCCCAAACAACCCAGAATGGGGTTCCAAGGACAGGGCCTCTACAACCTCTCTGGGCAACCTGGGTTAGGGTCTCATCACCCTCAGTGTCAAAAATTTCTTCCTTCTCTCCAGTCTAAATCTCCCTCTTTTAGCTTCAAACTATCACCTCTTGTCCTGTCCCAACAGGACACAACAATGATGTGAGGGCTGGAAGCCCTCTGCTGTGAGGCCAGACTGAGAGAGTTGGGGTTGTTCACCCTGGAGAAGAATAGGCTCCAGGGAGACCTCCTGGTGGCCTTTCAGTACTTAAAGGGGCCAAGAAGAAGGCTAGAGACTTTTCAGCAGGGCCTGTTGTGACAGGACGAGGGGTGAACTAAAAGAGGGAGATTTAGACTAGAGAGAAGGGAGAACTTTCTTGTGCTGAGTGAGGTGAGACCCTGTCCCAAGTTGCCCAGGGAGGTGGTAGCTGCCCCATCCCTGGTACCATTCCAGGTCAGATTGTTTGGGGCTCTGAGCAAGCTGATCCTGTCCTAGCAGTATGGGCTGGACTAGCTGATCTCCAGACTAGCTGACCTTCCACCCCAAAGCATCCTGTGATTCCGTGAAACAGCAGAGCACAGCTCTCCAGCTTACCCATGATTTACTCCAGCACATCTCCCTCCAATCCTTTTCATGTGTAGCCTCCCTGTTTCAGCTGACTGTGTCTCGCTGCTGAACAGCTCCCATGGGACAAGCATTTACCCACAGGCTTGGAGACAGCTGATGGAAACCATCTGAAGCTGGGTATTAAGGCAGCACGCTCGCTAACACACACCACGGGGGGAAAGTTTATTTAATCCAAACCCATCTGACAGATGCAGCAGCTAGAGAGGACCCAGCTGACTCACTTGTCTTTCATCTGACACCTTGTGAAGGTTGGAGGACACCAGCATCAACACCTGCCCTGGCCATGAATCCTCCAAATACAGTTTACTGCACCAGGGCCAGAGGAGGTCACAAAAATGATCCAAAGGTTGGAGCACATCTGCTGTGAGGCCAAGGTGAGAGAGATGGGGGTGTTCAGCCTGGAGAAGAATAGGCTCCAGGGAGATCTTCTGGTGGCCTTTCAGTACTTAATGGAGGTCTGTAAGATGGGGACAGACTTAGCAGGGCCACCCACAGAAGCTTGCCCAGGATCACAACACCCAGGAGGGTTTGGAATCTCTTTAGACAAGGAGATTCCACAACCTCTCTGGTCAGCCTGCTCCAGGGCTCCAGCACCATCATAGCAAAGAAGTTTCTCCTTATATTCAGATGCAACCTCCTGGGTTCCAGTTTGTGCCCAGTGCCCCTTGTCCTGTCACTGGGCACCACTGAAGGCCTGATCCTCTTGTCCCCTACCCTTTACCTCTTATTGAGCATTGATCAGATCCCCTCTCAGGCTGCTCTTCTCCAGGCTCAACAGCCCCAGGGCTTTCAGCCTTTCCTCCTCACAGAGATGTTCCAGGCCCCTCAGCATCTTCAGAGCCTCCACTGGACTCTCTCCAGTAGTTCCCTGTCCTTGAACTGTAGGAGCCCAGAACTGGACACGACACTCCAGATGAGGCCTCACCAGGTCAGAGTGGAGGGGAAGGAGAACCTCCCTACCAGCCACACTGTTCTACATGGACCCCAAAAGAACCTTGGCCTTCTTGGCCATGAGGGTATATTGCTCTCTCACGGTCAAGTCGTTGTCCACCAGCACTCCCAGGCCCTTCTCCATGAAGCTGCTTAACCTGTACTGGTCCAGGGTGTTATCCCTCCTTAGGTATCCCATAACACTTGGAACAAGCCATGGGGTTATCTTGCCCAGGTGCAGGACCCTACGCTTGCCCTTGCTGAACTTCACGAGGCTCACCTCACGTGTCGTGGGCTGTGCCGGCTGTGCCCTTTGTGGTTCAACACCAGACAGATGGACAGGCAAAGGCAGAAGGAAGGAAGATTCACCTCTCACCCTGAATTATTCAAAAGAGCAGGGACTGCTCATCTTTAACAAGCCATCTTTTTATGAAGCAAGGCTCACTTTTTTTTCCTTGATTCAGTAGAATATCAGAAACTCTCCGGGGTCCATTTGAGGACTTTCTAGTTGGAGTCAAAGCCACAAACTCAGCACTTTTGGATGTTATTTAGAGAAGAAAATTAACCCTTAATGGTCCAAGCTGGTATTTCTCCTCTCCCCAGTTAAATATGGCCTGCTCAGCAACTTCTCCCCATACATAATTACAGGCTGCTATCCATCATCTGGAGGAGAATGCTTTGGTGACACTCTCAAAGTGACACGGTAAGCACTTTTACTAATAGAATAAATATTCTAAATATCTCCTTTGTATTTTCATTTAAATTGGAATATCTTAAAAATAATTGTAGGGACTTTGCCTCCGTGGCCAGTTGCAAAGGGGAGTTGGAGGGAGGTGGCTGGAAGCTTGTGTTTTCCTTCAAAAGAGATGTCCCCCTGCCTGCAGAGCCCTCCATGTGCTGCCAAAGGAATTAATTAAGCACCAGCTAATTTATTAGTGGTTCCTTCCACTGCTGCTGGTGTCCTCTTTTCCTTCAAGTTCTCACTTCTGGCTTTTTACTCCTTCCTTTTCCCTTTGGTTTTAATTCCTTAGTGGCTTTTCCTCCTCAGTGGTTTCTCCCGGGGGAAGGATGGGTTTGGCCCTTTGCAGAATCATAGAACAGTTTTGGTTGGGCTGACCTTTAAGATCACCAAGTCCAACCATTAGCCCAGCACTACCAGGTCACCACTTTGCCATGTCCCACATCTACATGGCTTTGAAATCCCTCCAGGGATGAAGACTCAACCACTGCCCTTCACAGCCTGGTCCAGCCCTTGATAACCCTTTCTGAGAAGAAATGGTTCCAAACTAAATCTCTCCTGGTGCAACTTGAGGCCATTTCCTGTTGTCCTACTGCTTGTTCCTTGGGAGAAGAGACCAACCCCACCTGGCTCCAGCCTCCTCTCAGGGAGCTGGAGAGAGCCAGAATGTCTCCCCTCAGCCTCCTTTTCTCCAGGCTCAACAACCCCAATTGCTTCAGCAGCTCCTCACCAGGCCTTTTCTCCAAACCTTTCACCGGTTTTGTTGCCCTTCTCTGGAGGTGCTGCAGCCCCTCAATGTCCTTTTCAGAGTGAGAGGCCCAAAACTGAAACAGAGTTCAAGGTGCAGTCTCAGCAGTGCCTAGCCCAGGGTGACAATCCCTGCCCTGGTCCTAGAGATGGACCAACACTGCACAGCAAATGATAGAATCGTCTGTTGGTTTGGGTTGGAAAGGATCTTTAAAGCTCACCTAGTCCAACCCCCCTGCAGTCAGCAGGGACAGCTGCAACTAGAGCAGGTTGCTCAAAGCCCCAAACAACCTGACCTGGAATGGTTCCAGGGATGGGGCACTTACCACCTCTCTGGGCAACCTGGGGTGGGGTCTCACCACCCTCACTGCAACAAATTTCTTCATTCTCTCCAGTCTCAACCTTCCTCTTTTGGTTTAAGATCTCTCAGCCTTTTGTCCTTACAGAGATGCTCCAGGCACCTCAGCATTCTTGTGGCCCTCCACTGGACTCCCTCCAGTAGTTCTCTATCCCTCTTGAACTGGGGACCTCAAAACTGTATGCAATACTCCATTGGTGGCCTCATTAGGGCAGAGTATAGGGGCAGGAGAATCTCCCTCCACCTGCTGGCCATGCTGTTCTTCACGCACCCCAGGAGACCTTCTCATCCATGAGAGCACATTGCTGGCTCATGGTGAATTTGTCCAGCAGGACTTCCAGGTCCTTCTCTGCAGAGCTGCTTTCCAGCAGGTCCCTCCTCACCTGTACTGGTGCAGGTTGTTACTCCTCCCCAGGTGTAGGACCCTACATTTGCCCTTCTTGAACTTTATGAGGTTCACCTCTGCCCAACTTGTACAGCTGGTGCCCTCAGCAAAGGCACATTTCTCCCAAGAACCCAAAAGCTGGTCCACTCTTTACCTTCTCACCCATGGGACAATAGCCTTTGAGGAAATCTTGGCACACTTCTGCCTTCCTGGAGACGTAGACATGGCTGTAGGGACAGTTGCTGTTGCTGCAAATGCCCTTCAAGAAGTATGAGCACACCGGCATCTGCAAGGGCAGAGGATGAGAAATTTGTTAGTGCCCTCCTCAATTCATGATTAGGAACCACTCCAATGCCAGACCTGAAATAAAACCATGCCATGAGTTATATAAAGCCAGAGCATCCCCGAACGAGTACTGACCAAGGATGAGAGACCTGGGGCTATTGTCTGAAGAAGACTGAGACAAGATCTTATTAATGTTTATGAATACCTGAAGAGTGGGTGCCAAGAAAAAGGTGCCAGTCTCTTTTCAGTGGTGCCCTGTGATAGGACAAGGGGCAATGGACACAAACTGGAAAGTTCCACCTCAACATAAGGAGAAACTTCTTCACTGTGAGGGTACTGGAGCCCTGGAGCAGGCTGCCCAGAGAGATTGTGGAGTCTCCTTCTCTGGAGACTTTCAAGACCCATCTGGATGCATTGCTGTGTGACCTGTCCTAGGTGATCCTGCTTTGGCAGGGGATTGGACTTAATGATCTCCAGAGGTCCCTCCTACCATTCTGTGATTCAGTGATATGCACAGGTGAGGCTGTGTGGAAAAAAAATCCCTTTTGTCACAGAATGGTAGGGATTGGAAGGGACCTCTTGAGTTCATTGAGTCCAACCTCCCTGGAAGAGCAGGATCACGTAGGGCAGGTCACACAACAACACAAGAACACATAGGAACATAAAGAAGGTCACAAAGGAGCATATCCAGGTGGGTTTTCAATGTCTCCAGAGATGGAGACTCCACCACCTTTCAGGGCACCCTTCAATTAACGAAGTTCCTCCTCCTGTTTAGATGGAACTTCTTATGTTCAACTTTGTGCCTGTTACCCCTTGTCCTGAAGGGCACATCAGGGTTTTAGCTAAATTGCCTCACTTGAGAGAAATTGTTGGGTTAAGGGTTGGACTTGATCATCTTAAAGGTCTCTTCCAACCAACAAGATTCTGTGATTCTAAACAGAGGGAAGGAGGGGTGTGTGGGGGCAAGCAAAAAGAAAACAAAGGGTGCTTTAAAAGAGAAGAGTTTATTTTTAATTGTCTTTTAACTGCAGACATTAACATAAAGGACAGGGCTCTGGGGCTATCTTCTTTTGGTGCTGGTGGTGTGACCGTAAATGATTCCCTTAATGTAGTTTTTGATATAGAGCCCAAATTAGCTCTAATAAAAAGGGATAATAAAGGCAGCTCTTCCACAAAAAAAAACCAAAAAAACCACAATACCAAACCCCCTCCTCGCTGTCAAGCCCTGAGCCATTATCAAGAGGAAGCAGCACTCTCATTTCAATTAACCTTGTTTGCACCCCACCACGTCCACACAAATAACAATAACATTAATTCAAGGCGCTGGTGCGGCGCCTCCGTATTAGACAGCTCCTGACGATGGTACAAGCTCTGGAGCCAGCAGCTAATGAACCCGAAACTCAACGTGAAATTTTTTGTCCAAATTGCTCACAACAGAGTTTTTTGAAGCTCTATTAAGGAGAAAAAATGCTGATTCTTTGGGAGTTCCTCAAGGGGAAAAGCTGTTGTAGCAGCAACGGGGGAGGCTGCCCGAGCCTTAGCCTCTCGCTAACCTTCGCTCACCAAACCATTCACTCTGATTTACTGCTTTCTCTCAAGCCAGAGTATTGTGGATTCATGGAATGGCTTGGGTTGGAAGGGACCTTCAAGATCATCCAGTTTCAACTCCCCTGCCATGGGCAGGGACACCTTCCGCTAGACCAACAGAACAGGTTGCTCAAAGCCTCATCCAACCTGGCCTTGAACACCCCCAGAGAGGGGGCATCCCCAACCTCCACAGGCAATCTGTTCCCATGTCTCTTGGCCCCTTTAAGTACTGCAAGGCCACAAGAAGGTCTCCTAGAGCCTTCTCTTCTCCAGGATGAACAACCCCTACTCTCTCAGCCTGGCCTCACAGCAGAGGGCTTTCAGCCCTCCCACCATTGCTGTGGCCTCCTATGGCCCCACTCCAACAGGTCCATGTCACTGCTGTGCTGAGGACCCCAGATCTGGCCCCAGCACTGCAAGTGGGGTCTCAACAGACCAGAGCAGAGGGGCAGAATGCCCTCCCTGCCACCTGCTGCCCACACTGCTTTTGACTTTTTAATAGGAAATAAATAAAAAACCCCCAATACAGCCTTTTTTCCACCTATCAATCCTCATCCCCAGCCCTATGCTGACGTGCCAGTAGGCAGGAGAGCAGCTGTCCCCCGTCTATCTTCTCTATTTTATCTACTGGTGATGAAGTGACTCAGAAGGGAGCTCCATGTACCAAACATCTGGCGCTCTGTGCCTCGCGCCGCGGCTCCGCTCATCGCCGCCGTAACTTACGAGCTCCCCGCTGACAACGAGCGTGCCTCAGGCACACGGAGGGGAAGGGAGACAAGGAAAACTCTGAGCCCAAAGGCAAATCATGTTGGAGAAGGTCTTCTCCCAGACAGTGATGGGACGTGGTGTCCCATGGGTTAAATCCCTTATGGGTCAGTAACTGCACTGTAGAAGCACAGAATCACAGAATCGTTTGGGTTGGAAGAGACCTTTAAGATCATCAAGTCCAAACGTTACCCCAACAATGGCAGATCACCACTAAACCATGCCCCTCAGCACTGTGTCTAGATGGCTTCTCAATCCCTCCAGGGATGGGGAATCCATCCCTGCCCTGGGCAGCCTGGTCCAGGCTTTCACAAGCCTTACCAAGAAGAAATTTTTCCTTATGTCCAACCCGAACTTCCTCTAGTGCAACCTGAGGCCATTTCCTCCTGTGCTTGTTCTTCAGAAGAAGAGACTAATCCCAACCTCTTTCCAAGGAGCTGTAGAGAGCCAGAAGGTCTCCCCTCAGCCTGCATTTCTCCAGACTAAACAACCCCAGTCCCTCAGCTGCTCCTCAAACGATTGTGCTCTAAACCCTTCACCAGCTTTGTTGCCCTTCTCGGGACACGCTCCAGGCCCTCTATGCCCTTCTTGGAGTAAGAGGCCCAAAACTAAACACAGGGTTGGAGGTGTGACCTCAGCAGTGTCCAGTGCCGGGGCACAGTCACTTCTCTGGTCCTGCTGGCCACACTCTTGCAGATCCAAGCCAGGATACTGGTGGTTTTCTTGGCCACTTGGGTACGTTGCTGGCTCATTTCCAGCCATACCAATACCCCCAGGTCCTTTCCCACTGGGTAGTCTCCAGTTACTCTGCCCCCAGTCTGGAGCTTTCACAGGGTTGTTGTAACTCCAAGTGCAGGACCTGACACTTGGTGCTGTTGAGCCTCATCCCATTAGCCTTGGCCCATCGATCCAGCCTGGCCAAATACCTCTGTAATGCCTCTCTTTGCTCAAGCAAATCAACTCTGCCACCCAACTTGGTGTCTTTTGTAGACATACTGAGGGTGCCTTGCTCCCCTCATCCAGATCTTCTAGGTGAGAAGACCCCTGCCATGCTCCAGGCTCAGCTGAGAAAGCTTTGACAAAGCTGCTTTTGATAAAGTACATCCCAAAAGTACAGCCATGGGAGGGCTGCAGACTCTGTGATGAAGGGCTGAGCCTCAAGGGGTTCTCCAGCAAAAGCAGTCCCAATTCACATCCTGCTTTCTGGCATCTCCATCCCAACAGCAGAGCCTTGACACCAGAGCTGATGTGAAACCTCTCCCCTATGCAGTGACACCTCTCTGCCTAGTGCTCCAGTACCCTGGTGGGATTAACCTTCCTGCTGTCCTCTGGGTGATCCTTCATGATCCTCCAAATCCCACCCACCAAGGCTGAAATGTAAATATGGGTTTGAAGCACATCCCAGCTCAGTGAAGAATCCACAGCTACACTTAACCTTCTCAGCTCACTTGAGTGACTTCACCTCAACTTCGACGCTTGAGGTCTCCAAAGCTACGTCCAAGCAGAGATCCTCACCACTGACTGGAGGTTAATTTGCTAAATTGTCACCTGATAATCACTACAAGAAAATCTAATTATTTTTCCACCTTGCTCTGTGTAATGAAACTATAGAGCTCCAAATCCATCAAGAAGGCTGAAAATGATGATGAGCTTTGCCAGCTGCTTTCACTGACTGGCTTTTTAGAAGGGTTAATTTACACCTCCAAGCTCTTCCAAGTCAAAATATCCTCCTCCTCCTCCAAGCCCAGCACAAGGGGATGGAGATAGATAAGGACTGGATGCAACTAAACGCTGCTTTCAGAAAATCACACAGGCTCCCATCATGGTGGGAACTGGAAGGGACCTCTGGAGATGACCCAGTCCAACCCCTTTGCTGAAGCAGGGGCACCCACAGCAGGTTGCCCAGGATCACAATGTCCAGGGGAGTTTGGAATCTGTCCAGAGGAGGAGACTCCACAACATCTCTGGACAGCTTGCTCCAGGGCTCCAGCACCCTTGCAGGAAAGTTTTTCCTCCTGTTCAGGCAGAACCTCCTGGGTTCTAGTTTCTGTCTGGTGTCCCCTGTCCTGTCACTCACACCAAAGAGATTTCTCCCCTCCAGGGTTCCATTTTGTGTCCATTGCAGATTGTTGTTGTGGGGGGAATTTCAGCTCACACTGACACACCCTTGTCCTGTCACTGGGCACCACTGACAAGGGTCTGGCCCCAGCCTCTTATCCCCAGCTCTTCAGCTCTTGCTGAGCATTAAGAAGATCTCTTCTCAGGCTGCTCTTCTCCAGGCTAAACAGCCCCAGGGCTCTCAGCCTTTCCTCCTCACAGAGATACTCCAGGCTCCTCAGCATCTTCCCAGCCTCTGCTGGACTCTCTCCAGTAGTTCCCTGTCTCTCTTGAGCTGGGGAGCCCAGAACCAGACCCAGCACTCCACACATTTGGCCTTCCTGGGGAAGAGTATAGGGGGAGGAGAACCTCCCCTGACCTGCTGGTCACTATTCTTCATGCACCCCAGGACACCATTGGCCTTCTTGGCCACGAGGGCATATTGCTTTCTCATGGTCAACTTGTCCACCAGCACTCCCAGGTCTGTGGAACTTCTTCCCAGCAAGTCACCCCTCACCTGTACTGATGCAGAAGATTTTAATTCTCCAGGTGCGGGATCTACACTTGCCTTGCTGAACTTCCATGCTCTTATTCTCCCATTCCTGGAGTTGAACCATGCATTAACCCAACACACATCATCCAACACAGCCCCAGGTTCTCTAGTTTCTAACCTGCTGCTTACCACATTCATCTACTGATTCACCATGTTGGTTGAAGACACTTTGCTCTCACAACCCTGTCAAGAGCCTGAAGAGCTTGGTAAGCAAACTACAAAGGTACTCTATTGGAAGCACTCAATGAGGTGAACCTCCTTACAACCACCAGTGGAGATGTGCTCACACACAGAGCTGCACTGCACTCCCTGGGAAGCCATACAGACCTTGTCTTTGGACACCTTGTGGGAAAATGAACAGGTCCCATCTGTCTTCTTGCATGTGCCACGGAGAAACCTGTAGATACACCAGAAGGAGAAGATTGAGTATGATGTGTTTTGCAAAACAATGGGTTTTTACCACCAAGCACATCTTGCCCCATTGCCATGTTTATCCCAAGGCCACAAATAAACATGCCTGCTGTGGACCTTGCTGTTGAAGCTCATTTCATGGTACAAGGCCTTTTTCTATGTGAAAGGAGGATGAAGCCAGGTGGGGGTTAGTCTCTTCTCCCAATGAACAGGCAATAGGACATGAGGAAACTGCCTCAGGTTGCACCAAAGGAGGTTTAGCTTAGACACAAGGAACGATTTCCTCCCCATAAAGGTTTTGAAGGCCTGGATCTGTCTGCCCAGGGCAGTGGTGGAGTCCCCATGCCTGGAGGGATTGGAAAGCCATGTAGATGTGGTGCTGAGGGACACAATTTAGTGGTGGACTTCCAGTGTGGGGTTAAGGGTTGGATTTGATGATCTTAAAGGTCTTTTCCAACCAAAATGATTCCATGATTCTATGATTCTTTGAAAAGCAGCTGCTGCTTCCTGGTCGATTTTGTTCTTTCATCATATTTGGCTGCTCATTATCAGGTAGAGCAAGACCTGTACCACAAAGTTCAGAGATGAAGCTCCCATAAAAGGTCCTTCCTGGAGCCCTGGTTACACCAGAAGCACATTAAGACCTCCAGGTATGAGTGGCTAAGAAATCAGGGGTGAATACAGGCACCCAACAGATACTAAGGTCCCATAGCACATAAGGATGTTTGAACACAGAAGTTTTCCTAGGAGGTACCACCATGACAGGAGATAAGCCCCCAAAAGGAGACTCCAGGGGTACATATTCTCAAGTTCTAGACATTCTATATATATGGGATGTTCTGAGGCACAGAAAACACCCTCAGAAATAAATCAGATTTTGGGCTGAACAAAGTGTAAATGAGAACATAGAGCTGTGAAAACCAGCTGGTTGGTGGCAACCAGGTTTGCAGCTGATTGTGATCACAGCATGGCCACGTGCACCTCCTCAAGAACCCCAGATCCAGAAGATAAAGACTGAGAAAATAAAGAGGATAACAAAAGGCTAAATAACAGGATTGGGGCTAGAAGACACTGAGGAAAGGAGACAAAAGACCAGGTGAAAACGACTTTGTCTTATAGTGCCTGTTGGAAATGGGGCAGAAGACCTTGAGGACCAGCAGTTCCTAAAGTATGCAAGGAGCACAGCCCAAACTCAGACTTGGTCATCAACATTAGAGGAACCAAGGACTTCCTAACTAGAATCCTTTGTCCTTTATGCCACCAGTAGTTCTGACCAGACACCACCTTGGACACATCATGAGGATGTGTTATGGGAGAATGAGTGAGAGCCAGTGACATCAATTAAAAACCCAGTAAATCACGTTGTCCTCTTCTGTGGGCTCCCATCAAGCTTTGGGCAACCTCCAAATGATTTCTAGCACAGCAGCAATTTTATGGAGAAATTACTGCAGGAGTTCATCAATGGAGTTGGCTTCTCCACGCTTTTTAAACAACTAAGAATGGAGTTTAATCAACTGTTGGGCAGGTCTAACGAGCTGGTGACATGAATCAGTCCTCCTGTGGTAAATTACCAACTCTCAGTGCTCCATGATGTCACAAACCAAAGGATTCAAACCTGTCACAAGGATCTGAGAAAAGCTGCTAGAAGAAACCACCTGGTGTGTGGTCAGGGCAGGCTCTCAAGTCACAGAAACACGGAATCCCAGCACGGTGGGGGTTGGAAGGGACCTCTGGAGATCATCCAGTCCAACACCCCTGCTAAAGTATGGTCATCCACAGAAGGTTGCTTGGGATCATAATGTACAGGTGGGTTTGGAATCTCTTCAGAGACAGAGACTCTGCAATCTCTCTGGGCAGGCTGGTCCAGTACTTTGTTGCTCTCAAAGTCAAGAAGCTTCCTCTCATGTTCAGAGGAAACCTTCTGGGTTCCAGTTTGTGCCCGTTGTCCCTTGCCCTGTCACTGGGCACCACTGAGAAGAGACTGGCCCTAGTGTGGCCACAGCTGGATCACTGGGTCCAGTTCTGGACTCCCCAGCTCAAGAGAGACAGGGAACTGCTAGAGAGAATCCAGCAGAGGCTGGGAAGATACTGAGGGGCCTGAAGCATCTCTGTGAGGAGGAAAGGCTGAGAGCCCTGGGGCTGTTTAGCCTGCAGAAGAGCAGCCTGAGAGGGCCTCTTCTTGATGCTCAGCAAGAGCTGAAGGGCTGGGGGCAAGAGGATGGGGCCAGAGTCTTTTGGTGGTGCCCAGTGACAGGACAAGGGACACCAGGCACAAAGTGGAACTCTGGAGGTTCCATCAGGAGATACCTCTTGACTTGAAAGTGCTGGAACACTGAAACCATGCTGCCCAGAGAGGCTGTAAGTCTCTTTGGAGAGATTGCAAACCCCTCGTGGGCATTGTGATCCTGGGCACCCTGCTGTAGGTGACTGGATGATCTCCAGAGGTCCCTTCCAACCCCCACCATGCTGGGATCCTGTGATTCTGTGACTACAGAGCTCTAAGCTGTGCCTCAAGGTGATCAGGGAATGAGTTTTCCATCCTTCTCAAGAACCACAAGTGGGGTAGCACCAGCAGAAGAGTTGAGCAGCCGGATGAGGACACACTATTGACACAGTTCATAATTCAGTTATGCAACCCATTGCCATATATACCAAGAAAGGACTAAAGAAATTGATCCAACAAACCCAGGTGTTGACTATTCCATGATGATGGCTGGGTGGCAACATCTAGCCATTGAAAAAAAACCGTACGAGGCTGCAGGGCTTCATTGCAAGATGCTGAGAGGTCCCAGACAGGAGGAAAAACCTTTTGTGGCTCATTGGAGAATAAATGTTATGAAGAGATACTGAAGGAGCTGGGGCTGTTTAGTTTGGAGAAGAGAAGGCTGAGGGAAGACCTCATTGCTCTCTACAACTACCTGAAGGATGTTGTGGAGAGGCTGGTGCTGGTCTCTTCTCACAGGTAATTAGTGATAGAACAAGAGGAAATGGCCTCAAGCTGTGACTGGGTAGGTTTAGACTGGATATTAGGAAAAAAGTTTTCCCATCAAGAGTGGTCAGGCATTGGAATGAGCTGTACAGGGAGGTGGTTGAGTCACCAGCCTGCATGTGTTTAAAGGTGGTTTGGATGTGGTGCTCGGGGATATGGTTTAGAGGTGAACTTTGCAGAGTAGGGTTCTGGGTTGGACTTGGTGATCCTGAGGGTCTTTTCCAACCTGAATGATTCTGTGATACGCTTTCCTGCTGCAGGTACCTCCCAACCCGACAGCGTTGGGTAGCCCTTAGGTCTGATCCAGCTGTGATCATGGTCTTACATCTCTGTCCTCAGGTTGTTTCCCTGAGGAATATCAGACGAGCAAGCCCCAAAGCCAACCCAAGCCCAGTCTGCTGCGGTGGGCCAAGGGTGCTGTGTGCAGGCATACCTGGTGCAGACGGCCACCTTCTCCGGGTCGTGGATGTAGGGGCAGCTGTCGCCACGGTTGCACTTGCCGAAGCGGTTGTAGTACATGCAGTACTCCTTCTTCTGCTTCTTCTGCTTGGCCTGGCGGATGATGGCCAAGCTCCGCTGGACCGCGCGGCTAAACCAGAGACACACAGAGTCAGGTAACGTCCCCGACTGCAGCACAGCAATCACACGGAGAAGGGAGGTCAGAGAGGAGCCCAGGTTTGATATTCAGGAAGTTCAGGGTGGGTCTTAGGCCTTTCTGCTCTTTGGCCAGCTCTACCCTGAACCTTGAAAAAGCTACAAGATGAGGCCAATCGCCCTGGAAACATCCAGCACTTGGTGACCAATCACCCATGCAGCAGCTGTGGTCACCTTCCTGGAACGCCCCTCTGCAGAAGACAACCCTGGAGAACAACATGGCACCCATGAGTCAGCCAGGTGCTGTTGTGGTGGTGACACCAACCACATCCTGGGCTGCAAGAGCAGGGGTGTAGCCATGAGGATGAGGGAGGGGATCTGTCCCCTCCGTTTAGCCCACAGCTGGGCACTGGATCCAGTTTAGAGCTCCCAGTACAACACAGTGACGGATGGCAGTGTGTCCAACGGAGGTCACCTGGACAGGTGGAGCTGAAGCACAGAACATCTGAGTAGAAGTCAATTGGGCTAATTTCCTCAGCAAAGAGAAGGCCAAGGGAGATCTTATTGTCCTCTCTGAGTGCTTAGTGGGATGGTGTAGAAAAGGTAGAAGGGACAGGAGGAAAGGAAGCTCTCCAGAGGTGAGAAAGCTCTCACCTCCATGACTGTGATTCTCAGCTTTGATTTCATGAGCTCACTAGATGCCCTTCAAAGTTCCCTTCCAACCCAAAACATTCTATGATTCTACAGTTCCAAATTCCCTCTTTGTGAGTGGGACAGTGAGAAGAAAGACCTGCAGGTTGGGATGGGCTTCTCCAAGTTGGTGGGAAAACCCCAAAATACCCCTTGAGAACAATATGGTTGATTTAAAAAGGGACTTTCCAAACAGGATTGGGCATTCTCTGTTCACAGAAACCCCTGGTGGTTCAAAGCCATTCCAACTAGAACCTGCAGCTTTCTGCTGAGTTGACAACCATCTCGTATTTGATGATGGGGGGACCTCATTGCTCTCTACAGCTCCCTGAAAGAGGTTGGAGTGAGGTGGGGGTTAGTCTCCTCTCTATGGGATCAGGAGATAGAACAAGAGGAAACAGCCTCAAGTAGCTCCAGGGGAGGTTTAGGTTGGACATTAGGAAAAATTTCTTTACTGCAGGAGTAGTCAGGCATTGGAAGAAGCTGCCCAAGATGCTGGTGGAGTCACCATCCCTGGAAGTGTTCAAGAAATGCGTGGATATGGCACTTGGGGACATGGCTTAATGGCCATGGTGGTCTTAGATCAATGTTGGACTCAAAGATCTTGGAAGTCTTTTCCAATCAAAACAATTCTATGATTCTATGAAAAGCAGCAGCCAGAGCTTCACCACATCAACAGCCACTTAAATAACTGCATCTCATGCTTCTGACACCCTCCTGAGCATCAACCACCCTGTTCCTCCCTGTGACTACAGACCTGGCGATGTACCGGCTCGTAGCTGATCTGTTCAGGCAGCTGGATGGAGAGAAGCCAGGACTGGGCATGCAGTGTGACCTCCCTGCTGGAAACACAGAAGAAAACATGGAAACATTGCTCAGAATCAAGAAACTGTACAGAAACTCACACTGCTTCTAACATCTTAGGTCCACAAAAGTGATCATGGGGATGGAGCATCTCTGTTGTGAGGACAGCATGAGTTGGGGATGTTCAGCCTGGAGAAGAGAAGGCTCCAAGAAGACCTTCTGGTGGTTTTCAGTGCTGAAAGGAGAGCTGTGACAATGATGGAGACAATCTTTTTAGCAGGTCTTGTTGAAAGAGGACAAGGGGTGATGGTTTCAGACTAAAAGAGGGAGATTTAGACTGGAGAGAAGGAAGAAATCTGTTGTGATGAGGGTGGTGGGGCCCTGGCCCAGGTTGCCCAGAGAGGCAACCATTCCAGGTCAGGTTGTTTGGGGCTCTGAGCACGTCCCTGCCCATGGCAGCAGGGTTGGACTAGATGACCTTTAAAGGTCCCCTCCCCCCCAGACCATCCCATGATCTGATTGGCTAACCCAAACCAAGCAGCTCCCCGAGCCCAGATTGAGGATGCTCTTGTGGACCTCCATATTGCCAGCACCTCTGGAGTGATCCCAGCTAGAGGGCTCCTTGCCAGCTCCAAACTCAACAAGGACCTTTCCCTTCAGCACCAGAATGTACCAACCCCTCTCCCTCCCAGCCTGGGCAGATCCCAGGCTTGTGCTGCAAATTTCCTTCTCTCCTGTGAGGAAAGACTGAGAGGATTTGGTCTTTTCATCTGGAGAAGAGAAGGCTGGGCAGGGATCTTCTCAGTGCTTATCAGTGATTAAAGGATGGATATCAGGAGGATAGGACCAGGCTTTTCTCAGTGGTGCTCACTGACAGGACACACAAACTTGAACACAAGATGTTCCATCTAAACATCAGGGGGACTTCTTTAAGGGTGACAGAACACTGGAACAGGATGCCCAGAGATGTGATGGAAGTCTCCATTTCTGCAGACACTGAACACCCACCTGGACCTGTTCCTGTGTGACCTTGTCTAGGTGACCCTGCCTTGGCAGGGGAGTTGGACTCGATGCTCTCCAGAGGCCCCTTCCAACCCCCACCATGCTGTGATTCGGCCAGCTGGGGAAGCCCAGGCACATAATTAAATTGTCCTTGACTGGCAGAGGAGAAGAATTGAATGGAAAATAAAGGCTGAATCCCAGCTTTCCAGGTGGTGGGACTGAAGCTCAGTCACTCACCTGCCAGCCCGGGCGTGCTGGGAAGTGAAGGAGTGGAATTTGATAGCGCGGCAGCAGCGCTGTCCCCGCGCGCGAGCTGTCACTCGGGCTGCCGGCCTCGCAGCAGCTCCATCTGTTCCCTCTCCAAGTGAAACCACAGAGGCAGGCGTGATGCTCCCTCAGATGGAGCAGCCTCTGCACAGCCCACCCCTAAGCACGCCGAGGCTTGCTGGGAGCTCGCCGCAGCTTGCTGCCAGCGCGCGGAGCAGCACCAGGAGTCTGAGTCGCTGCTGAGGGGTTTTCCGGCCTGGGTTTTAGGTTTCCACCTCACTGCAGAGCAGCCTGGCTCCAGTAATCAGAGAATTACAGAATTATATAGAGAATTATAGAAGGGATCTCGGGAGGGCATCCAGTCCAACTCCCACTGCTAAAGCAGAGTTGCCCACAGCAGGCTGCCCAGCGTCACAATGGCCAGGTGGCTTTGGAAGCTCTACAGAGAAGGAGACTCCACAACCTGTCCAGGAAGCCTGCTCCAGGGCTCCAGCACCCTAATGGCAAAAGTTCCTTCTCATGTTCAGATGGAAATTCCTGTTCAGGTTCCTGTTTGCACCTGGTGCCCCTTGTCCTATCACCAGGCACCACTGGGAAGAGTCTGGCCCCAGTCTCTTGCCCCCAGCCCTTTAGCTCTTGCTGAGTATTGATCAGATCCCCTCTCATGCTGCTCTTCTCCAGGCTATACAGCC
The DNA here is from genome assembly GCF_027791375.1 of Indicator indicator. Taxonomy (NCBI): domain Eukaryota; kingdom Metazoa; phylum Chordata; class Aves; order Piciformes; family Indicatoridae; genus Indicator; species Indicator indicator. The sequence goes on from NC_072021.1 coordinate 23,842,152, forward strand.
CCAGGGCTCTCAGCCTTTCCTCCTCACAGAGATGCTCCAGGCCCCTCAGCATCTTCAGTGTCCACTAGACTCTCTCCAGTAGTTCCCTGCCTCTGTTGAACTGGGAAGTCCAGAACTGGACCCAGAAATGCAGGTGTTGCTTCACTAGGGCGGAGTAGCAGGGAAGAAGAACCTCCCTCCACCTGCTGGCTACAGACTTCTTCATGCACCCCAGGAGACTGTTGGCCTTCTTGGCCACAAAGGCACATTGCTGGGTTCTGGGGAACCTGTTATCTACCAGCACTCCCAGGCCTTTTTTCTGTGGAGCTTCTTTCCAGTAGGTCACCTCTGCACCCGTACTGGTGCTGGGGGTTATTCCTCACCAGCTGCAGGTCCCTACACTTGTCCTTGTTGAACCTCATGAGAAGGTTCTTTTCAACTCATTTTTTGGCAATAAAATCATTACACACCAGGTCTGGTCTGCTCAGCAGATCACAGATACTCAGATGTTCACAGAGTATCTCTTAGTGAGGACATGAGTTAAGAAGCTGGCACGCTCCAGCAAGGTTGACCTCCCAAATGATTTGGGAGAAAGACCCAACTTAAAGTGCCACCATTAGGGGAGGGATGGAGCACCCCTCAGTGCTCTGCAATGATGTTTAATGCTCCTTAAAGCAAGCTCAGCAGGATGGGCTACAGCAGGAGCCATCTCCCCAGGGTAGCAGACAGTGGCTGTAAATATTTAATACTCAAGAGTAGAAAGCAGACTCTGGAGGATGAAGCCCCTCCCCGAGTGCTTGTGGGTCATTCTTTTAGTTAAAGCAGCCTGACAACCACATCTTGGCCAGAGAGGAGGAATCACAAAAGCAAGAAATAGACAAGAAAATATATAGAGTGCAACAGCTGAAAGAGTTGGCACTGGAACAGGCTGCCCAGGTCGGAGCTGGAGTCACCATCCCTGGAGGAGTTCAAAGAACATGTGGACATGGCACTTGGGGACATGGTTTATATAGAGTGCAACTATATATCCATGGTGTATTGGTTGGGTGGGGGCATTGGGCCAGCTTTTGTCTTCTGGCAAGAGGTCATACAGAATCCCAGCATGGTGAGAGACAGAAGAGACCTCTGGAGTTCATCCAGTCCAACACAACTGCTAAAACAAGATCACCCACAGCAGGTTGCTCAGGATCACAATGTCCAAGTGGGTTTGGAACCTTTCCAGAGATGGAGAGTCCACAACCTCTCCAGGCAGCCTGCTCCAGGGCTCCAAACCTTCACAGCAAAGAATTTTCTCAAGTTCAGGTGAAATCTCCTGGGTTCCAGTTTGTGCCCACTGCCCTTTGTCCTGTCACTGGGCATGCACCACTGCCCCCATCCTATTGCCCCCCACCCTTTAGCTCTTGCTGAGCACCAAGAAGATCTCCTCTCAGGCTGAGGTGAAACTAAAAGACAGAGATTCAGACTACAGAGAGGAAGAAATGCTTCACCATAAGGGCCCAGGCTGCCCAGAAAGGTGATAGATGCCCCATCCTTAAAACCACTCCAGCTCAGGTTGGATGATGCTGTGAGCAACCTGTTCTAGTTGCAGATGTCTCTGCTGACTGCAGGGACTTGGACTAGATGACCTTTAAGGGTCCCTTCCAACCCAAACCATGTGATGATTCCACAATTCTCTGCTAACACATCTATGAGACAGAACTCTTCAGTCTAGCATAAGACTTCTTTTTTCCAGTGCTAAATCTATCCCATTTTTCTCCCTAACGTGGGAAAAGCATCAGGATCAGGATACAGCAGTACTGCTGTGGGATCAGGAGACAAACCCACGTACTTATGGCCTGACTGCACCAGGGGAGATTTAGGCTGGACATGAGGAAAAATCTCTTTACAGCAAGAGTGGTCAGGCACTGGAACAGGCTGCCCAGAGAGGTCATGGAGTCCCCACCCCCAAAGGTGTTCAAGAAACATGTGGACATAGTTTAATGGCCATAGTGGTGCTGAGCTATGCTATGATTCAATGATTTTAAGGGTCTCTTCCAACCCAAACAATTCTATGATCCCACATTTCCCTTTTCCCTATTCTCCACCAGTCCCACGCTGTGGAGGTTTCAATAAGCAGCACAGCAAGATCCTCCCCTGTGCATACTTCAAAAGCAGAAGCAACAATGAGGGGAGGTGGGGGGGCAAGGCTGGAAAAAAGGGAAAGCTGCTGTGGAGAGCACCAAGAAATGCACATTAAGGGCTTTTTAACTGATGACACACAGCGCCGCCGCCGCAGCCTGGGTATTTTATACCCCGCGTAAGGGACAGGTCGCTTTCTCTCTCCACTTCCTCTCTTTCTGGTTTTTGGGTTGTTTTTTTTTTTTTTTTTGCTTCTTTCTTAATGATTTAGTTGGGTGGAAGCACATCATCCATAAGGAAATCCACAGCCCGCTGCAATCGGGGGGAGTTGTTTCTCTTCATGCATCATCCCAGCCAAGGCTGGCGGCTCTCGGCGTCCTCAAGCGCTGAGCGCTGAGAAGTGATTGTTGTCCCCAGCCCAAGCGGGAGACTCGAGGCGTCTCTCCGGAGGGAGCAGGAGCTGTCATGTTCATTAAATGCATGATTACAGCCATGATTAATAGCAGGGGCTACAGCCTAACTCCTGGGTGGGTTTTATTCCTTGCTCCTCTGAAGGAATCCACAGCTGAGTGGTCCCATGGAGCCACCGCGTTTGCTTCCCACTCGAAATTCCAGATTTTGATGGAAAAGAATAAAAAGCCACAATCTATCCCCCAAAAGCCACAATTTATCGCCCAAAAGCCACAATCTATCCCAAAAAAGCTGCAATTTATCCCCCCAAATCCACAATTCATCCACCAAATCCACAATTCATCCACCAAATCCACAATTCATTTCCCCAAAGCCATAATTCATCCCCCCAAAGCCACAATTCATCCCCCCAAATCCACAATTTATCCCCCAAAAATACACAATTTATTCCTCCAAAATCCCCAATTTATCCCCCCAAAAGCCACAATCTATCCCCCAAAAGCCACAATTCATTCCTCCAAAAGCCACAATCTATCCCCCAAAAGCCACAATTCATCTCCCAGAAGCCACAATTTATCCCCAAAATCCACAATCTAACCCCAAAAAGCCACAATTTATCCTGTTGAAAGCTCCACAACCACAACATTGGTTTGAAATAAATGGGTTGGGTGCTGCACCCCTCCACCAACACCATACATTAAATTAGGACCTTTTCTTCCCTAATACTAAAACTTAGGGCTTAAGGGGTTCTATAACCCCCCAAAATCATCTCAGGGCTTGAGGGGTTACAAAACCTCTGGAACATCCCAGGGCTAGAGGGATTCCATAGCCTCCCAAAACATATCTGAGGGCTTGAGGGGTTACACAGCCCATAAAACAAATCTGAGAGGGGTGAGAGGGGCTCCATAATCTTCAGAACGTATCTCAGAGCTTAAGGAGGTTCCATAACCCCAAAACAATATCTCAAGGCTTGAGGTGTCCCTCACCTTCAACTTAGTCCTTCTCCTCTAGAGAAAGGTTGGCAGAGATTTGCCTTGGCAGCCCAGGAACCATGCTCAGGAGCAACAGGACAAGAGGAAATGGCCTCAAATTGCACCAGAGGAGGCTTAGGTGGGACATGAGGAACAATTTCTTCCCAAAAAGGGTTGTCTAGGCATGGCCCAGGCTGCCCAGGGCAAAGGTGTAGTCCCCATCCCTGGAAGGGTTTCAAAGCCATGTAGATGTGATACTGAGGGACATGGTTTAGTGGTGACCTGGTAGTGTTGAGTTAATGGTTGGGCTTGGTGATGTTAAAGGTCCCTTCCAACCCAAACAATTCTGATTCCCCAAATCAAAGATAATTTCTGGAAATCTTACAGAAGGTGGGAAACAACCAGGACTTTGCTCAAGTAACCACAACCAGCAGATAACCAGCTCCAGCAAACAATGCTCCAACCTGGGGTATGACCACAACAGGGTCACCATTATTTTTTACCCATCAAGAGAAGTTTTGTTGTGAACCATGCTGGTTCTGCTCCCTTACTCAGAGAATCGGTGGAGCCACCACCTCTGGAGGTGTTCAAGAAACATGTGGACATGGCACTTTGGGACAGGGTTTAATGGCTATGGTGGTCTTAGGTTGAAGGTTGGACTTGATGATCTTAGAAGTCTTTTCTAACCCAAACAATTCTATGATTCTATGACCTTGACACACAACAAAAGGCAGGCTGGCTCCTTTAAGAGGTCCTACTACACCCTGCTTCGCCCTCCTTCGCTGAGCGATTCATTTCGCGATGCTTCTCCTTCAGCTTTATTGCTGAACAAAAAGTTTTGAGGCTGGCACTCGGGGAAATTTATTTCTTTAATTATTATTCATTTAAGTGGGTTCCGCTGTTTCAGGCGATCAGCACTAGCAGCTGCTGGGGGTAATTTATTTCACTCACCGGACGGACGGCAGAAGCCCTCACTCTCCACAAGGTAACAAAAAGCTGCCACTGTCTGAGCAGGGCTTTTTTGTACTCCCCTGCTTGGTTGCACCCCAGATTCACACAACAGCATGGATGGCCCTGGGTCAGGCACTCACAAGCAGTTTATTAATGAATAAACCTCAATTAATGAAGCACACATTGGGTTTGATGATGTATGAGCAGCCTGCAAGTGGAGTGAGTGCTGTGGAGCATCTCCCCAGCTCTGCAAGCTCTACGCCAGTGCTGGATCTACAAATGGTCCTCAAGGTGACCAGATCCCTACCCACCAGCATCTGCAGTCCTGGAATTGAAGGACCAACCTTAAAAGAGGCCAAAGGATTTCACAGTCCCAAAGACAAGACACTGAGAGTGAAGCAGCCATGGAATTGACCTCAAAAGGGGACAAAGGACTGAGCAATCCCAAAGACAAGGGATTGAGTTCAAAAGGGGCCAAGCAACTAAAAGCAAAAAGGACCAAGGGACTAAGACCAAAAGGGGGCAAGGGTAATACGAAAGTAATCCCAAAGACATGGGATTGAGTAAAAAGGGGACAAAGGACTGAGTTCAAAAAGGACCAAGGGACTGAGTAATCCCAGAATCAAGGGACTGAGTTCCACAGGGGTAAAAATGTGAGTAATCCCAAACCCAAGAGATTGAGATTGAAGGGGCCAAGGGACTCAATAATCCTTAATGAATAAACCTGAATTAACGAATCACACATTGGGTTCGATGATGTATGAGCAGCCTGCAAGTGGAGCAACTGCTGTGGAACCTTTCCAGCTCTGCAAGCTCTACACCAGTGCTGGATCTACAAATGGTCCTCGAGGTGACCAGATCCCTACCCACCAGCATCTGCAGTCCTGGACTTGAAGGACTGACCTTAAAAGAGGCCAAAGGATTCCACAGTCCCAAAGACAAGGCACTGAGATTGAGGGAGCCATGGAATTGAGCTCAAATGGGACCAAGGGGTAAGGGACTGAGAATCCCAAAGATAAGGGACTGAGTTCAAAGGCGCCCAAGGGATTGAGCTCAAGTGGGGTAAGGGATTCAACAATCCCAAAAGCAAAGGATGGAGCAATTCCAAAACCAAGGGACTCAGCTCAAAAGGAGCTAAGGAATTACAACCAAGAGGGATAGAGGGACTGACAAATCTCAGAGCCAAAGGACTGAGCATGAAGGGGCCAAGGGCCTGACCAATTCCAAAGACAAAGGACTGAGCTCAAAAGGGGCCAAGAGATTGAGCTCAAAAGGGTTTAGGGATTGAGCTCTAAAGAGCTAAGGGATTGAGCTCAAAAAGAGGCGAAAAGACTCAGCTCAAAAGGGCTATGGGATGGAGCAATCCCAAACCCAAGAGACTAGGGCTGAAGTGATGCAGGGATTGAGAAATTCCCAAAACAAGGGATGGAGCTCAAAGGAGGCCAAGAGTTTGACCTCACAAAGGAGCCGAGACATGGAGCTCAAAAAAGGGCCAAGACATGGAGCTCAAAAAAGGTGCCAAGAGACGGAACTCAAAAAGGGGCCAAGGGATGGAACTCAAAGAGGTGAAGGGATGGAACTCAAAAAGGTGCCAAGAGATGGAACTTAAAAAAGGGCCAAGGGATGGAACTCAAAGAGGCCAAGGGATGGAACTCAAAAAGGGGCCAAGGGACGGAACTCAAAGAGGCCAAGGGATGGAACTCAAAAAGGTGCCAAGAGATGGAACTCAAAAAGGGGCCAAGGGATGGAACTCAAAGAGGCCAAGGGATTGAGCTCAACAGGGGGCCAAGATATTAAGATCAAAAGGGATCAAGAGACTGAACTCAAAAGGAGCCAAAGGGATGGAGCCTAAAAGGGGCCAAGGGATGGAGCTCAAAAAGGGGCCAAGGGATTGAGTAATTAGAAAGGGATGGATCTTGAAGAGGAGCAAAGAATGAAGTGATCCCAAACCTAAGGAACTGAGCTTGAAGGGGCTGAGCAACAAAAGCACAAACACCACCAAACCCAGCTGAAACAAGGAAAGCCACACTCCAGTTTTCACTTCTCTCACATCCTGGTGCATTGGGTTGGCTTCTCCTCCACCAGCTTCTTCCTTACCCCTTGGCCACTCAGTCCTAACATGTTCATGGCGTCCAGTCTTGAAACTTCCCCTTCTTGCCCTACCTGGAGGACTATGTCCAGCTCTGAAGCCTCTAGTGAAGAAAGACATGGACTTGCTTAAGTGGGTCCCCAGGAGGCCACAAAGATGATCAGAGGGCTTGAGCACCTCTGCTGTGAGACCAGGTTGAGAGAATTGGAATTGTTCAGCCTGGAGAAGAGAAGGCTCTTGGGAGATCTTCTGGTAGCCTTTCAGTACTTAAAGGGGACCAAGGGAAAGATGGGGAGGGACAGCAGGTAGTGTGATGACAGCTCAAGGGGTGATGGTTTGTAACTAAAAGAGAGAAATTCAGACTGGAGAGAAGGAAGAATTTTTTACAATGAGGGTGATGAGACCCTGGCCCAGGTTGCCCAGAGAGGTGGTAGATGTCTCATCCCTGGAACCATTCCAGGTTAGGTTGGATGGGACTCTGAGATACATGGTGCCCCTTCCCATGGCAGGGGGTTTGGACTCCCTGATCTTTAAGATCCCTTCCAACCCAAACCATTCTGTGATCCCCTGATTGTTTTACCAAGCTGAGCAGCTCAGAGCAGAACATTGTTCACAGAAGCCCTCAGCTGGCCCGATGTGGGTGCTGAGCACTTCATCATCCCTGGGAAGGCAGAGAGAGCATTTCAGTGATGCTCAGCACTTCTAAAATTAGTTGGTAAACAAGGAGCCGAGCGAGCACTTTCTCCCTGCACACAGCTCCCTGCTTCTCTGCCTCCTCCTTCCGCCCAGCTTGGCCTTCTCCCACCACCTCTGAAATGGTGTTCATGAGCATCACTCAACTGTCTTCAGAGTGATGCAGTGGAAGAGCTCACATCCTCCTGGGGTCTCCCCTCAGCCTCCTTTTCTCCAGGCTCAACAATCCCAGCACCCTCAGCCAGTCCTCAGCAGACCTGTTCTGCAGACCCTTCATCTTCTTTGCTGCCCTTCTCTGGACCTACTCCAGCACCTCAATGTCCTTCTTGGAATGAGGGACCCAAAACTGAACCCACGAGCTGAAGTGTGGCCTCACCAGTGTGCAGTGCAGGGGAACAATCCCTGCCCTGCTCCTTCTGCTCCTCCAGACTCATAAACTCCAGTTGTCTCAGATCCTATGGCTGTGGGGATGAACTGAGAACCACCAATAAATCAAATCATGCCTGTTGCTGAGGGGCTAGCTGCCACTCATGAGCATCCTTCCATCAGGTGAAGCCCAGTATCCCCACAACCACCAGCCTTTCCTCCTACTGGGGTTCCTTCATCCTTCCCAGGAGGCAAAACCTCAGTGGAGGACAAGGAAATCATGCAGGTGAGGATTTGCTCATGGAAAAGAGCCTGGCCACCATCAAAACCCCACCAGAGGCAGCTGCAGCTCTTGGTGTTCAACACCTAGATTGGGGTCAGGGCTGTTTTCCGGCCAATGTCAAACCTTAATTTGGTTTCTGCTGCTTTCAATCTTCAGAGCTGAGCTTTTTTTGATTTTCCCCTTTGAATTTCTTTTGTGCCAGGACCTTTTGCTTCTTTCCCCAATTTCATGGAAATTCCTCAAGTGTCTGAATAACATTTTAGCAGCTGTTGGAAAGAAATGAGGGAAATGGCTCATTGTGAGTGGAGAAAACCCAATTATTATGCTCACTGAATTAACTGCAATATATGAATGCTTTCCACACTGTCCCCCTGCCTATTTCCTAACACTTCTGCAAAGTGAAAAATGGATCCTAGCACAAATCCCACTTCTCCCAGGGGTGAAGGGCTCTGCCACATTTGGCATAGCTTCTTTGTCCTACACAGGGATGAGAAGTGGGTATCCGTGTTTGAGGCAAGGGGGAGACCCCATCCTTCACCTCCTTGAGTTCTCCATCTGGGAGGGCAGAGCCAGAGGGATCTCCTCCTTCAGGAGATGAGTGAGTTGCTTTATCAGTCCTGGTGGCCCGAGGATTGACTCTGATACATCAGAGGGCTGCAGGAAGTGCCTCCCTGGGATCAAATCCCTGGGAACAGCTTGTGTGACAGGGACAATACGATGGCACTGATGGATCAGCTGAAGCAACTACCAGCATGGTTCTTATTGTTGAGCCATGAAAAGACCAAACACCGACCCAATAGATTCAGGCAAAGAGCAGAATTATCACCCCCCATCAGTAAAGTCCAAGCTGTAAAACTGTCAGGAGCCTTTCCCATCTCTCCACCACCCCAAACACAGTGAATGGCACTGGAGGGGAAAGGCAAAGCTGGGGGTTTCCATCTTCTAAATAAACTTTGTCAAGTGTTGAAGGCACAGCAGTGTTGAGTCAAGGTTTGAAGGCTCAGACTCGATGAGCAAACAAATCTTCCACCCTGCCAGCCTCAGTTACTACAAAGGCAGAGCTGCCAGGATCTGCTGAACCCTGCCCTGTGAAGGAGGATGAGTTATGGTGGGTGTTGAAAGATGACATCAAGATAGTGACACAGACCAGTTGCCAGGGATTTATGGTTATGAGTCCACCATGCTGTATGATGCAGAAGGAGGCTGCAGCTAAACAAGGAATATCTTCAACAAAACAGAATCATGGAATCAAAAAACCACAGAATCATGGAATTGTTTCAGTTGGAAATGACCTCCAAGACCAAGTCCAACCATCAACCCAACACCACCATGGACATTAAACTGTGTCCCAAAGTGCCACATGCATGGTGACTCCACCACTTCCCACGCTCACCCAAACAGATACAATGGGTTTGTATTTTATAGACAATAACCCTGGAACCATCAAATCATTTAGGTTGCAAAAGATCTTTAACATCATCAAGTCCAACCATTATCAGCACTGGGAAGTCCACCACTAAAACATGTCCCTTAGCACCACATCTCCATGACTTTTAAATCCCTTCAGAAATGAGGACTCCACCACTGCCCTGGTCAGCCTTGTCCAAGCCTTGACAATCCTTTTGGAGAAGAAATTTTCCCTAATGTCCAACCCAAACCAGGACAATGTGCAAGAGCAGGGCTTGGCAAAAGCTGTCTTGGAAACGTTGGTGCTGCTCCAGCAGCAGAAATAGAGATTTAAGCACAGTGGTGGACAGCTAAGTTCTCCCATCCTCTCCCAGCACCTACATTAAAGCCACCAGTGGATGGACTGGAAATTAGGCAGCAGACTCAAATCCGTATCCTTGGTGAACAGCAGGACCTATTCCACCTGTGTCCTCCCCATAGAGAAGTTCAAGCAACAGGTTCTTGTCTGCTCCACTTGACCATGGAGAAGACCTCTTTTCTTTAACCTTTTTTCCTTTATGTGCAGCCCTTCATGAACTCAGGGATCTGCAGCCCCTCCATCTCCTCCTCTTCAGATTGCACAGACCCAAGTCCTCCACTTTTCCAATCCCTCCAGCCCTTGTTTCTCTCCTGGATCCTTCCCAATGGTCCAATTCTGTCCTGAAATCTGGTCCCAAAACGAGACCTGCTCCATCTAACATCTTCCCTGACCACATTTTGGGGATTTCAGCCCTTTTCTTGCACTCCAAGAAAGATGTTTTCTGGTTTTGGTGACAACTTTAGCACCTAGGGATGGTCCTTATAGCAGAACCACTCTTGAGTTGGTTTTGGGCAGCTGATTCTCCTGATTCAGACCCTTCAGAAAATCCCACTGTCCTCTTGAGAAAACCCAGCATTGCTGACACCAGGACTTCCTTGGTCCACAAACCCTGGAGATCACTATATGGACACTTTTTAACATCTGCAAAGGCTGATTCTTGCCCATCCTCCTCCAGAAGCACCACTAAAGCCAAGGACTTAACATCTTGCAGATAGAATCACAAAGGCTTCCAAAGAAGCCATATGGACACATATCCATGAGCGTGCACACAACCTATCTGCAGAGCCAGCAGGCAGGAGGACGCTGCAGGTCAGTCAACCACCAAAAATCCATCCTGAGCAAAGCTGAGTTGCAAAAAAAACCCAGCAAATTGTCCCAAAACCACTGCTGAGCATGCCTGAATGGTCTCAGAAGGCAGATTACCTGAAAGTGATGCTTCATTAGCCCCATGCCCCCTTGGCCACCACAGCATCTTCCTCTCTGCCATCATCTGCAGGCATCGTCATTTCCCATCCCCAGGTGCTCAGGCAGCTAATCCATGGCTGAAGCTAAATCTCTGCCCTCCTTCCCTATCAGCAACCACCTACAGTAAGGATTTCTCATCCCTGGTTGTCCTACTCCTACCTCACTTCATTTCCCCCTCTCCCTTTCTACTTCAATAGCACTTCTCAGCTGGGGGAGACCATCATGAGGAGGATTCTTGACTCTTTATTAAGAGCTTTCTGTAGACTCCTAATTTTCCTCAGGCTTTTCAAACCTCCTGGAGCAACTCAGCTCTCCTGCTGAGGGGATTTTTGTGCCTCACAAAGCTCCTTCCCTCCCTAATCCCTCTTCTTTCTGGGTTTAAAGCCACCCAGGACACCCCACCATGCTCACATGAGTCAGGGCTGCACATCTTAAAGACACCACCCAACCTTCACCATTCTTCATCCACTTCCCCACCTTACACAGAACAACTTTGGCATGAAATTGCCTCATTGATAGCATCATCCACAGACAAGAGAATGAGAGAATTGTTTGGGTTTCAAGAGATCTTTGGGATCAAGTCCAATGATCAACCTATTACTGCCAGGTCACCACTAAACCATAGCCCTCAGCACCACCTCTACATGGCTTTGAAACCCCTCCAGGGATGGAGACTCCACCACTGCCCTGGGCAGCCTCTTCCAGGCCTTGACAACCTTTTCCATGAAGAAATTGTTCCTCATGTCCAGCCCAAACCTGCCCTGGTGCAATCTGAGTCATTTCCTCTTGTCCTGTTGCTTGTTACTTGATGCACCTACACAGACACAGAATCCCAGCATGGTAGGGGTTGGAAGGGACCTCTGGAGATCTTCCAGTACAGCTCCCCTGCTAAAGCAGACTCACCCACAGCAGGGTGCCCAGGATCACAATGCCTGGGAGGGTTTGGAATTGCTCCAGAGAAGGAGACTCCACAACCTCTCTTGGGCAGCTTGCTCCAGGGCTTTGGACCCTCCAAGCCAAGATGAAACCTCCTGGGTTCCAGTTTGTGCCTGGTTCCCCTTGTCCTCTCACTGGGCACCACTGGGAAGAGTCTGGCCCCATCCTCCTGTGCCCCACTCTTTAGCTCTTGCTGAGCATTGAGAAGACGCTGTCAGCCCCAGGGCTCTCAGCCTTTCCTCCTCACAGAGATTCCCCAGGTTCCTCAGCAGCTTCTCAGCCTCCATTGGACTCTCTCCAGTAGTTCCCTGTCTCTCTTGAACTAGGGAGCCCAGAACTGGACACAGGACTCCAGAAGTGACCTCACTAGGGTACAGTAGGGGGAAAGGAGAACCTCCCTCCACCTCCTGGCCAAACTCTTCTTAATGCACCCCAGGACCCCATTGGCCTTCTTGGCCACATGAGCACATTGCTGGCTGATGGTGAACTTGCTGTCCTCCAGCACTCCCAGGTCCTTCTCCATAGAGCTGCTTTCCAGTAGCTCAACCCCTCACCTGTTCTGGTGCAGGAGGTTATTCCTCCCCAGCTGCAGGACTCAACACCTGGGTTTGTAGAACTTCATGAGTTTCCCCTCAAAGAAGATGAGTTGCAACATGTGGACCTGGATTAAGCAGCTAAAAGACAACCTCAACACTGAAGCTGGGACAGGAAAGGAATGTGGACACAGATCAGGACAGGTTCTGGCTGCTCACCTGCTCTGCCAGGGCTCTTGGTGCTCAGGTCTCTGGCCCGACCAGGGGTGTTGGATGTCTTGGAGAGTTTGTTTGCTGACACTCTGTACATCACCCCACCGATGCAGCGGTAGCCTTTGCTCCTCCACCTCTGCTGCACATGCTGGGACTTGCCACCTTGAGGTGATGGGCGTGCTTGGCTCAAGAGGAGGGACCTGCAAGAAGGTAATAAAGTCAAGGTGAGCCCAAACTAGAGGAGATAACAGAAGGAGCTGCCTCTTGATGAGCAAACCTTCAACTGCCTGAAGGTGGAGGTGATGAAGGGAAGAACCGGGGGTGCTCTTGCTGTGCTCTGATTCCCTGTGAGTTACATAAAAAAAAAAAAAAAAAAAAAAGACAACCTTCCAAGTCTCTCCTCCTGGTACCACTTCCTCCATGCAACAAAAAGCCATTTTTTTCCTGGAGCTCGCCCATGACTGTGTCACAGGAGAAAAAAACACATACTGAAGGTCAGGTACCAACTGTAAACTCCTAGGACACACCAAAGGTGCTTGTCCCAAAATCCTGGTGATATTTCATAGAATCATGGAATCATTTAGGTTGGAAAAGACCTTTAAGATGATTAAGTCCAACTATTAACCCAACACTATTAGGTCACCACTAAACCATGGCCCTCAGCACCACATCTATACAGCTTTGAAATACCTACGGGGATGGGGACTCCACCACCTCCCTGAGCAGCCTGGACTAGGCCTGGACAACCCTTTCTATGAAGAAATTGTTCATGTCCAACCTAAACCTCCCCTGGTGCAACTAGTGGCTATTTCCTCTTGTCCTATTGCTTGTTCCTTGGAAGAGACCAACCTCCACCCCTCTCCAATCTCCTTTCAGGGAGTTGTAGAGAGCCAGAAGGGCTCCCCTCAGCCTCCTTTGCTCTAGCTTGAACAACCCCAGGTCCCTCAGCTGCTCCTTAGAGGTTCTCCAGACCCTTTGCCAGCTTTATTGCCCTTCTCTGGATATGCTCCAGCCTCTCAATGTCCTTCTTGTACTGAGGGACCCAAAACCAAACACAGGAGTCAAGGTATGACCTCACCAGTGCCTAGACCAGGGGCACAATCCCTGCCCTGGTCCAGCTGGCCACACTCTTGCTGATCCAAGCCAGGATGCTGGTGGCCTTTTGGGCCACCTGGGCACACACTGGCTCATCTTACCCAGGTTCTTTTACTCCAGTCAAAGTTAGTGCTGCCCATAAGGTTGTTCTGAAGGATTAACAGGATCTGAAGTGACACCCTGAGGACAAATATGTCCTACAGGGGCTAAGCTGCCACCAAAACCCTTCCAGTCCACAACCTGGTATCTCATGCACTATCCAACTTCTTGTCATAGTAATGTTGGTTTGATGGCTGGACTTCATGATCTCCCTTCCAACCTTAATGAACAATGACTCATTGATTCAGTGATTGCATGATTCATTGATTCCAAGATTCAGTGGTTCCAAGATTCTGTAATTCCATGATTCTACGATTCCATGACTCACTGATTCAATGACTCAATGATTCCATGATTCCACAATTCCATGATCCAATGACTCAAAGATTCCATTACCCAATGATCCAATGATTGTTTCCATAACTCAATGATCCCATGTTTCCACGACTCAGTGATGCCATGATTGCCACCCAGCTCAGAGCCACCCAGCTCGTTTCCCTCCATCCTCTGTTACCCAAACTCGAGTCGCTGCAGCCCAATCCAATCTCCTCCAACATCAGTCGCCTTCCTCATTTAGTGCTAATCCAAACAGTAATTTGTTTATGCAAATGAGGGGCTCTAATTTGGTATTAGCCCAAACGAGGCTGGTAATGCTATTAGCACAATGTCTGTAAACGGCACATTACGGGCGAGGATCTGTAAATTAAGATTCCCAGGATCCTATCAGCAGAATGCAAACCCTGGAGAGCATTACCTTGGAATGAAGATGTGCTGGGAGAGAAAAAAGGATAACTCTGAAAGATAACAGCTACACTTCTGGGTGCTTCACATGACAGGCTCCTCATTTCTTGAAGGTTCTTCAGGGTTGTTGCCACGGGCTACCAAGCTGAGAGAAGCACTCCTTGGGTTTTGAGAAGATGGGGATATAATCCCCCCCTTATTCAAGGGACTGGTCCCCAAGGGATTGCACAAGGTTTGATTTCCTCAAAATTAGATTATCTGCAAAGTTTTGTAGTGGTGGCTGTGTTGTGTGAAGGTATGGATGGTGGGAAGGACTGCTGTCTGCAGAGACATCCCCATCTACATCAGGTTGCTCAGAGCCCCATCAAGCCTGACCCTGAATGTCTCCAGGTATGGGTCCTCCACCACCACCCCAGGCAACCTGCTCCAGCATCAATAAAATCCAACCAAACCCATGCAACGTTGAGCCGTGGAGGATCCTCATGCTGGTTGACCCTACACCTCGTTGTTTCAAGCACCAGTTTAAGAGCCTGGGCTGGCTGAATCCCTCCAAACCCTCAGGATATTTATTTTCCTGCCTTGCTGAGCTCACCCAACCTGCTGAAGTGGATGCACACTCCGATGCGCTGTGCTGGAGAGTCTCCATTTATCAAGAGTTATTACCTAGTGGCATCTGACCCCTGGTGTGTGAGCAGGGAGCAGCTGCTGCTTACAAACCACTTCTTACTTTCCTAAACAGTGGAAAGGAAAGTCCAGGAGAAGAGTGGAGAAGTGATGCATGCAGACTTTAGGGATGGTCACGACCCAATCATGAGGGCCCACAGATCTTGTTGTTCCCAATTAGAGATCACCCTACTGTGATTTTTCAAGGATTTTGGTAGAGAGAATCAAAAAGCATCTCACACCATGAGGAGAGTGGTGTTGGACCTTCTGCAGTTTGTGGCTGTTGCATTTTTGAGTTAAAAACAAGACCATCAAGGTGACCTCCAAGGAAAGCTTCTACAGAACACCTGCAGCCAAACTCCCAAGCACCACCAGACCAAAATCGCAACCAAAGACCCAGCTTGAGCTCAGTGGAAGCTGCACAATATCCATTTTTACCTTCCTGGTGTCCAAACAGGGATGAACCTAGAAACCCCCAGCCTCGGGGAGAATTTCAATAGCAGAACACACGCATTGGGTTCAGGTTTGGCCACATCTTTCATTTACAGAATCACAGAGTCATCCTACTTGGAAAAGACCTTTCAAATCATCAACTCCAAACATTAACCCAACAGTGCCATGTCCACCACACAGAATCCTAGCACCATTTAGGTTGTATAAGACCTACAAGACCATTGAGTCCAACTATTCATCCAGCACTGCCAAGTCCACCATAGAGCATCCTAGAATTGTCTTTGTTGGAAAAGATGTCAAGTCAACCATCAACCCAACAACACCATGTCCACTAAGCCATGTCTCGAAGTGCAACATCTACATGTACTCCAGGGATAGTAACTCCACTCCCCTGGACAGCCTATTCCAATGCCTGACCACCCTTTCAATAATCAATCTTTACCTAATATCCAACCTAAACCTCCCTTCGTGCAACCTGAGGCCATTAGATGTATTAGAGGCTCTGTAGGTGATTTCAAATTGAAGGTAAGATCTTTTGTATCAAAAAATGATGGTGGAACCTCAACTCCTACAGAAGAGCAGGAGAGGAACGGAATTGCCCAAGCTTCACCTGTAGGACACCTTTATTTCCTTCCTAAGCCACATTGTTCATAGAATGGTTTGGGATGGAAGGGACCTTCAAGATCACCTAGTTTCCAGCCCTGCTGCCATGGGCAGGGACTCCTTCCACTAGACCAGGTTGCTCAAGGCCAACCTGGCCTTGAACACCCCCAGGGAAGGGACATCCACAACCTCCCTGGGCAACCTGTTTCCCTGTGCCTCACCACCCTCGCTGTAAAGAACTGCTTCCTAACATCCACTCTACATCTGCACTCCTCAAGTTTCAAAGGGTGTTGTAGACCCAAGAGCTTTTCTAGCCCCAGCGGATTTCATGACCCTAAGGAGGTTTGTACCCACAAGGAGCTCTTTAGCCCCAAGGGCTTTGTAGCCCCAAGGAGTTTTGTAGCCCCAACACAACCACTGCCATGTGGGTGCCTAATTTTCCACAATTAGGGACAGCGTGGTGGCCACAGGGAACAAACCACCAGCGAGAGGAAGGCCGGAGGGCAAGGAGCCTTGCCGAACACCCTGTCGCTTTTCATCGGTGGCCGTGCCGCTGCTTTGCTGGTGAATTGTCACCCTAATGGAAAGGATGGCCTTTGGAAACCAACCCTATTGAGAAGAGAGGATAAAATTAATGAGATAATAGCAGGGCCAAGGACCTGAAGAATACACCAACCCCCCTCAACACCAGGAGCTTGTAATTCCCTTTCTACCACACAAGCCTGTGGATCTAAAGAGTCCTCCAGTCCATCCAGACAGCCCCGCTCCGGCAGGAAATTTCATTAAGGCTGGAAAATAGGAAAGGTATTAAGTGAGGATAATGAAGGCCAGAGTGTGAACAGTGCCTTAAGATAGTCTTCTTTGGAGCCTTTGTAATGGGAGGCATGAACTTTCCCTTCAAATCCATTTCTAATCCATTTGAAATACTACAGCAAATTATCTTCCCCTTCAGCCCGAAAGCGGCCAGCCAATTTACTCCGAAGAGAAGTGACAATGCTACAGAATTTATCGCCATAACCTTGACTACACAAGGTTGAGGGTTGTCTTGCCCCCCTCCCACCTCCCAAGGTGGACACAAGGAAGAAAAAATTTTAATGAAAAGAGGGTAAACGAACACTAAAAAAATGTTTTAAAACAGTGTTGGAGGTGTTGGAGATTCAGCAGCAGGGTGGAGCATGATGGGACATCGAGAGCTGTGTTACACCAACAGGACGAGAGGGAACGACTCGAGTTCCACCAGTTCAGTTGAACGTGAGGAACAACTTCTTCCCTAAAAGGGTTGTCAAGCCCTGGAGCAGGCTGCCCAGAGAAGGTATGGAATCTCCTTCCCTGGAGAGATTCTAAACCCTCCTGGCCACTGTGATCCTGGGTAACCTGCTGTGAGTGACCCTGCGGTAGCAGGGGGGGTAGACTGGAGGATCTCCAGAGGTCCCTAACATGCTGGGATTCTGTGTCTGTGTAGGTGCATCAAGTAACAAGCAACGGGACAAGAGAAAATGGCCTCAGATTCCGCCAGGGGAGGTTTAGGCTGGACATGAGGAACAATTTCTTCATGGAAAGGCCAGGAAGAGGCTACTCAGGGCAGTGGTGGAGGCTCCATCCCTGGAGGGGTTTCAAAGCCATGTAGAGGTGGTACTGAGGGAGGATGTTTAGTGGTGACCAGGCAGTGATGGGTTAATGTTTGGACTTGATAATCCCAAAGGTCTCCTCCAACCCAAGCTCTTCTATGTCTGTGGATGATGCTATCAATGAGACAAATTCATGCCAAAGTTGTTCTGTGTTAGGTGGGGAAGTGGATGAAGAATGGTGAAGGTTGGGTGGTGTCTTTAAGATGTGCAGCCCTGACTCATGTGAGCATGACGGGGTGTCCTGGGTGGCTTTAAACCCAGAAAGAAGAGGGATTAGGGAGGGAAGGAGCTTTGTGAGGCACAAAAATCCCCTCAGCAGGAGAGCTGAGTTGCTCCAGGAGGTTTGAAAAGCCTGAGGAAAATTAGGAGCCTACAGAAAGCTCTTAATAAAGAGTCAAGAACTCTCCTCATGATGGTCTCCCCCAGCTGAGAAGTGCTATTGGAGTAGAAAGGGAGAGGGGGAAATGAAGTGAGGTAGGAGTGGGACAACCAGGGATGAGAAAACCTTACTGCAGATGGTCACTGGTCTGTTCCAGCCTAAATGATGCTGTGATTCCATTCCATGATTCCCATTTACTCAAGTCTGATTTTTCTTCTCTTTCCCATGTGTTGTGTCAAACATCAAGCTGCTGAGTCCTTCCTCCAGCCTTCTCTTCTTGACTGACTTCACCTCACTCGGAAAGGGGCAATGCTGAGTTCTTCCTCCAAGCTCTTCTGGAAGACCAACTTCACATCACTTCAGAAACTGAAATGTTTCCTTCAACAGATCAGTAAATCCAAAACTGGTCAAAGAGGGAGAAAAGGGCTCAGAAAGATAACACAGAGCCAACAGTAATATGATGCCCACTTCAATGCACCTGCATTACCCAGAGGTAACAAAGGGAAGCTGCTTGAAACAGAAGAAAACCACCCAAACTTCAAATGCTCCTACCAAAATGTGCTCCCCTCTTGAAAATATCCAAAAGAGCAAAAAGAGGGACATTTCCATGTGGAAAGAGAGGATTAGCAACAGGGACAAGTTGCCCCAGAGTGCACCGAGAGAAGTAGGAGATGCTCCAAATCATAAAATTGTTGCAGTTGGAAAAGACCTCCAAGATCACTGAGTCCAACTGTTGACCTAAGATCACCATGGCCATTCAACCATGCCCCAAAGTGCCATGTCTATGTGTTTTCTGAACACCTCCAGGGATGGTGACTCCATCACCTCCCTGGGCAGCCTGTTCCAAGGCCTAAGCACTCTTTTGGTAATGAAAATGTTCCTCATGTCCACCCTGGTGCAACTTCAAGCCATTTCCTCTTGTGCTGTCACTTGTCCCTTGTGAAAAGAAACCAATCCCCACTTGGCTCCAACCTCCTTTCAGGAATGTTGCAGAGAGCCAGAAGGTCTCCCCTAAGCCTCCTTTTCTCCAGGCTTTCTCCATCTGCTTTAATGTGACACCTCCTCAACAGACCATCTGATCAAAAAGAAAAAACAACCCAACCCAAAACACATGCCTCAAAGCACCAATATTTGAAATATTGGGACTAGATGATGAAATATTGGAACCAGATGATCTCTAAGGCCCCTTCCAAGCCAAACTATTCTATGATTCTGTGAACTGTTGGGAGTCCCTGAAGGATATAAATGAAACTCTAACCCAAGAGCAGAGCAAGAGCATCCCACCGGCAGTTTCAGGCAGCTGAAACGGAGAGGATTGGGGATTTCTTGGCGCTGACGGCGATACAAGTGGCTCTGAAAGGCTGGGTCTCTTTTACTTCTGGATATCTTCTTTAGGCTTAGCTTATTTTACTTCAAGTAATCCTTACATAGTAAGAAATCACATTTGCATGCTAGCATTTGACTCCCGAGGAAAAAAAGGCAGATCATAACAGGGGGTTATGGACAGCAGAAGGAAGTGGCGAGGAAGGAGGGACCTCATCTACCTCGAGCCTCCCAAGTGACAAAGCAAAACCCTGAGCTGGGAAAAATAGTAACAAAAAGAAATCTCACTATCCTCATTGCTTAGCATGCAGCAAAACAAAACAGAGAATTTAGGCTTACAAGAGCTTCTCAAACGTGCTAATAGTCCTCCAAGCTCCCCTTAGAAGTCACTCTGATCTCCATAAGTCTCTATCCCCACCCACAACCTGCTTGAGGTGCCCAAATCCACAGAAAAAGGGCAAGTTATTCTGTTTAAATGTGTGGCTGATGGAATTTAGATCAACATTGGTGTTTTCTTTCAAAATAAAAAGGTCACTGAATTCTAGCATGGTAGGGGTTAGAAGGGACCTCTGGAGATCATCCAGTCCAGTCACCCTGTTAAAGCAGGGCCACCCACAGCAGCTTGTCCAGGATCACAATAGCCAGGTGGGTTTGGAAGCTCTCCAGAGAAGGAGACTTCACAGCATTTCTGGACAGCTTGCTCCAGGGCTCCAGTATCCTTACAGTAAAGAAGTTTCTCCTGCTGTTCAGGCAGAACCTCCCGGGTTCCAGTTTCTGTCTGGTGTCCCCTGTCCTGTCACTGGGCACTGACAAGAATCTGGCCCCCCACACTTTAGCTCTTGCTGAGTATTGAGAACTTCCCTCAACCTGCTGGCCACACCAAATGCACTTGATGACACTTAATGTCTTGACACCCCTGGCCTTCTTGGCCACATGGGCACATTGCTAGCTCATGGTAAAGCTGTCCACCAGCGCTCCCAGGTCCTTCTCTGCAGAGCTGCTTTCCAGCAGGTTAATCCCTCACTCATACTGTCGCAGGAGGTTATTCCTCCCCAGGACTCTACACACGTCCCTGTTGAATTTCATGAGGTTCCGCTTCACCCAACTCTTCAACCTGTTCAGATCTCAACTAAACTCTCTCTACTTTACATCTAGTTTACCTGAAGAACCTGACTTGGATTATTGAACCAATTCAGGGCACTGACAGCGATCTTTGAGGTGGAAAAAAGTGAGGGGAAAGTGCAAAATAGACAAGTCCATGTCTTTTTCCAACAGACAAACCTAAATCCAGGGGATCTCTTTGTGTTAATCACAGAACAAGAGAACTGTTTGGGTTAGAAAAGACCTCTAAGATCATCAAGCCCAACCATCCACCTAACATCACCATGGCCATTAAACCATACCCCTAAGTGCCATGTTCACACATTTCTGGAACACCTCCAGGGATGGTGACTCCACCACCTCCTCAGGCAGCCTCTTCCAATGCCTGACCACTCTTTCAGTGAAGAAATGTTTCCTAATATCCAACCTAAACCTGTTCTGGGGCAACTTCAGGCCATTTCCTCTATCACCTGATACTAGGGGGTAGAGACCAAGCCCTACCTCAGTCCAACCTCCTTTCAGGGAGTTGTAGAGAGCAATGAGGTCTCCCCTCAACCTCCTTTTCTCCAGACTAAATAACCCCAGTTCCCTCATCTGCTCCTCACAAGACCTGTTCTCCAGACCCTTCCACCAGCAGAAATCACTTGGGGTTCCTGACCTGTTTCTAGGATCAGCCTTTGCTCTGAGATTTCTTCTCACCCTTTCCGCTAGACCATTTTCCTCCTCTGAATGTGAGGAACCAGGAAAGGGGTAAGATCCACACAGAGTCCTCATGTCCAGCACACAGGAGGACACATCTCCATATGGCAGATCTTTGGGTTTTGACAGGTGAGATTTAACAGGTTTCCCGAGGCCACCAGTTTTCACTTGTCAGTGCCAGCTCTCCAAGGTAGGCTCACCCTATGGGGTGCATGCTGAGATGCTGGTGCATCAGCCATGAGCTCACCCCATAGCTGATCTGGGGGCGTTCTTAGACCCTGAATGGCAGCCAACATCTGCCCCAAACAACCCCCAGAATCCACCAGTAGATCCCTCTGGGCTGCAAGATTCATTCAACACCCCCCATTTTGACCATGGTTTTAAAGATATGATGGTTTTGTTGAGCATAAGAGTCTTTTTCCTCACCACCTTGGGAGAAGAGTCAGAAACAGAGATGTCCCCAGTGTCATAAATCCTCCTATGAGCTGGGGATTAAAACCAGGAGCATGAAGTCTGTAAAAAACTAATTAAGCTGCAGGAAAAGATACACTTGGGGCTACAGGTGGTCCAGGAGCACGTCAGGAGCCAGCTCATGTCTTCATGGCCCCAAGATCCCCAACCAGGAGCCTGGAGAAGCACTCAACCAAGGGGAGGAGGACTTCCAGGATCACAAATTAGCCAAAGCTGGTGTTGTCTCCATATTACCTGTACCCTGTGAGAGATGTTACACCACCCATCTCATTCCTTGCCTAGACCCACAACCAGACTCTCCTTCTGCACCTTCAACCCCCGCAGCACACCAACCTCAACTGCGTGGAGGTGCCCAGCTCCACTAGTTCAATGGACCTTTGCTGAGCTGCCAGCAGGACAATTTTCCTCTCAGCAGAATGCTGCTTCTGCCTGTAATTAACATTTCATCATCATTCCTGAAAGCAAACGGCTGCTGAGAACTCCATCACTCACTTTCTCCAGGCTCTTGCTTTCCTTGGTGGGTGCCTGGCACTACCTTGGCCTCTTCTTTTCTGTCTTCTCCCAGGGTCAACATCACTTTGGTTTACTTTGCCACCTCACGACTAGAAGGCCTCAGCTATGGCAATTGTATTTGGACTATTTGCCAGGATTTTAGTTTCACAGGGATTTCTAGCCAGTGCTCCTGGCCAAGTCCATGTCTGCTCCAATGACTCAAGGGACTCTTCTGTTCAGGAGGGACTAAGCAGGTTTTTCTTGATGTCTCCTGCTCTGCTATCTCCTCTCTTCCACCTTATTGCTCCCTTGATCTCTCCACATCCCTTTCTTCAGTTTCCCCTTCAGCCTATGTCTCCCTGAATCTTTCAGTTCCTTATGCTTAGGCTTCTGCATGCCTCTTCTCCAGAGCTTTCAGGTGGTTATTTATCTCCTCCCCATCTTTCAGGAGTTCATCACCTCTCCAACTCCAGCTTAAAGCAGCTCTCCTCACACTCAGCTCAGCTGACAGTTCAACTCAGAACCACCTTGCTTGGCTTCTCTCCAGCAAGGGATCTGGTTCCACTCATGAAAAGTCATGGAAGGATCATCTCTTCTGACAGCCCAACTTAGAACCACCTTACTATGCTTCTCTTCAGTAAAGGGTCTGATCCAACCCATGAAGAGCTATTAAAGGATCTTCTAAAACATTTCCAAGTGACTCAAGTTCTCCAGCAAAGTCTGTACTATACTGTACTATCTCCAGCACTGCAGCGCTGGCCTGGAGAAAGACAAAAGACCTGTTTAAAAGATGTGATTGCCCACATGAAGGTGTTTTCAAGGTAGGTCAACTTTCAGCCTAAAACCTGTGACAGCATCCCCTTAAACCGCTTAAGCTAAGACTGAGAATGGAAATGCTGACATCCCCTAATACTCAGCTTTCCAACCCTGCTGCTCTAATGCTCCAGCAGATCAGTAATTAGACCAGGAAGACCAGGAACCATTGTCCCATTAATTAGATTCCTCTTACCCCCATTAGCTCAGATGACAAAGTTCATTAGGGTTTAATTGTGATTAGCTGAAATGGATCTCTTTCAAGGGATGAGACAAGGCAGGTGTGACCAGCTTGAGCCCCTAAGTCACGCTCCATGCTGAGCGTCGACACGCTTTGGGCAGTGTCAGGTCCCAAGTCCATGTGGAACAGGATACTAATGCTTCATCCCTCTGAGATGGTGTCCTACCATCCCTGGTGATGTGCTCTCTACAGGATAAAGCAAGCAAGAGCAGGCTATGGACCTTGGTGATGGGCTCTCTACAGGAGAAGGCAAGCAAGAGCAGGTTATGGACCTTGGTGATGGGCTCTCTACAGGAGAAGGCAAGCAAGAGCAGGCTATGGACCTTGGTGATGGGCTCTCTACAGCAGAAGGCAAGCAAGAGCAGGCTATGGACCTTGGTGATGGGCTCTCTACAGGAGAAGGCAAGCAAGAGCAGGCTATGGACCTTGGTGATGGGCTCTCTACAGGAGAAGGCAAGCAAGAGCAGGCTATGGACCTTGGTGATGGGCTCTCTACAGGAGAAGGCAAGCAAGAGCAGGCTATGGACCTTGGTGATGGGCTCTCTACAGGAGAAGGCAAGCAAGAGCAGGCTATGGACCTTGGTGATGGGCTCTCTACAGGAGAAGGCAAGCAAGAGCAGGTTATGGACCTTGGTGATGGGCTCTCTACAGGAGAAGGCAAGCAAGAGCAGGTTATGGACCTTGGTGATGGGCTCTCTACAGGAGAAGGCAAGCAAGAGCAGGCTATGGACCTTGGTGATGGGCTCTCTACAGGAGAAGGCAAGCAAGAGCAGGCTATGGACCTTGGTGATGGGCTCTCTACAGGAGAAGGCAAGCAAGAGCAGGTTATGGACCTTGGTGATGTGCTCTCTACAGGAGAAGGCAAGCAAGAGCAGGCTATGGACCTTGGTGATGGGCTCTCTACAGGAGAAGGCAAGCAAGAGCAGGCTATGGACCTTGGTGATGGGCTCTCTACAGGAGAAGGCAAGCAAGAGCAGGTTATGGACCTTGGTGATGGGCTCTCTACAGGAGAAGGCAAGCAAGAGCAGGCTATGGACCTTGGTGATGGGCTCTCTACAGGAGAAGGCAAGCAAGAGCAGGCTATGGACCTTGGTGATGGGCTCTCTACAGGAGAAGGCAAGCAAGAGCAGGCTATGGACCTTGGTGATGGGCTCTCTACAGGAGAAGGCAAGCAAGAGCAGGTTATGGACCTTGGTGATGGGCTCTCTACAGGAGAAGGCAAGCAAGAGCAGGTTATGGACCTTGGTGATGGGCTCTCTACAGGAGAAGGCAAGCAAGAGCAGGTTATGGACCTTGGTGATGGGCTCTCTACAGGAGAAGGCAAGCAAGAGCAGGTTATGGACCTTGGTGATGGGCTCTCTACAGGAGAAGGCAAGCAAGAGCAGGCTATGGACCTTGGTGATGGGCTCTCTACAGGAGAAGGCAAGCAAGAGCAGGTTATGGACCTTGGTGATGGGCTCTCTACAGGAGAAGGCAAGCAAGAGCAGGTTATGGACCTTGGTGATGGGCTCTCTACAGGAGAAGGCAAGCAAGAGCAGGCTATGGACCTTGGTGATGGGCTCTCTACAGGAGAAGGCAAGCAAGAGCAGGTTATGGACCTTGGTGATGGGCTCTCTACAGGAGAAGGCAAGCAAGAGCAGGCTATGGACCTTGGTGATGGGCTCTCTACAGGAGAAGGCAAGCAAGAGCAGGCTATGGACCTTGGTGATGGGCTCTCTACAGGAGAAGGCAAGCAAGAGCAGGTTATGGACCTTGGTGATGGGCTCTCTACAGGAGAAGGCAAGCAAGAGCAGGTTATGGACCTTGGTGATGGGCTCTCTACAGGAGAAGGCAAGCAAGAGCAGGCTATGGACCTTGGTGACGGGCTCTCTACAGAAGGAAATGGGATTTCAGATCTCTGGATGTTCTCCAAGCACAGCAATATTCCATCTTCAGCACAGAGCTGTAGGAAGTATCAAGCAAAGGTCAAGCACTACTTGGGATGAAACGCTGCGTGATTCCATACAGTGAGGGGATCAATGATTGACTCCTAACCACCAAAACAACCCCAAGCCAGCCTCAGCTTTGACTCTTGTCCAAGATAATCAACCAAATCCCACTCAAGGCTTTCCATCCATCCTGCTTTCCCAAAATCTCTGCTTCATTGCCTTTTCCAGAGATGATTCCTTGCTGGATGCTCTTCTTCTCAGGCAGGAAACAGCAATGATCCCAAGAAGAGCAGGAACAGCTGAGAGATTTTAATCAAAGCAAACTAAGTTCTTGGGCTGGGTGGAAAATGCTGACTCAGGCACTGACTCAGCATGAAAGAGGTTAAAAATGTTCAGCAGGGCTAAGCTCAAGGGAATTAGCTGCTGAGAAAACACCAGCAGCTCCTTGTGGGATCTAGAAAGCCACATGTCCATGGTTAGAGAGGCTTGGACTAAGGATATATAAAAATCCATGGCAATGCACTAATTAATGATTTACCAAGGTAAATATTGATTTACCAAGGTCTCACCACACTCATGGTAAAGAATTTCTTCCTCTCTCCAGTTTGAATCTCTCTCTGCTAATTTCAAACCACCACCCCTTGTCCTGTCACAACAGGCCCTGTTCAGAAGTCCCTCCCCAGCTTTATTCTCTGTCCCTTTACAACCTGAAAGGCCACCAGAAGGTCTCATGGAGCCTTCTCTTCTCCAGGTTGAACAATCTCAGCGCTCTCAGCCTGGCCTCACAGCAGCGATGATCTGACAGGTCTCTTCCAACACCAACGCTGCTGTGATTGTATTCCATGATTCTAATTTACCAAGAAGCATGATTCTATGATCCTCAGCTTCTTCACTTCCATCTTTCTTGGTTCAGTTGCAAGCTGCTCTCCCTCCTTGAAATGGATTTTTAACAGCATCATCTTGGGGTGAGTTTCCCCTTCCATCTCCTTGTTTATTGGGCTCTTAAAGGCAAAGCTTTAATGCAGCCATTGATCCAAACACCAATTGAGGAGATGGGAGCACATCAAATAGTCCCAACCCTTTAATAATGGAGCAATAGCAGCTGTAATGGAGGCAATGCAATTAGCAATCAGAACCAAGAACACAGCCCACTCATGGGGGCCTCTAAATCGTTTGGAGACATCACGGTGTACACCAACTCCAAGACTTCCTCTCACATACCAACACTCTCAGTAGTGTCAGACCTTTTCTTTTGACACTCGGAAGAATGACTTGAGCAACCTGGTCTACAGGTGGGTGTCCTTGCCAATGCCAGAGGGATTGGAACTAGATGATCTTCAAGGTTCCTTCCAAATCCCAGAATTACAGAATATATCTGGTTGGAAGAGGCCTTCGAGATCATCCAATCCAACCCTCGACACAACACTGAAGAGTCAACACTAAACTATGTCCCTAAACAGCAGGTCCACAGAGTGCTTCAGCACCTCCAGGGTGCACTGAAACCATACTATGAATCTGTGCAAGATTTGAACCCTTTCTGTACATGGATTTATAAAATCAGCATTTAGAGAGAGAGGATCAGAGAATCCTACCATTGGTTAGGTTGACAAAGGACCTTTAAGATCATCAAGTCCGACCTTTAGGTCTCCCCTAATCCCAGCATGGTACAACTTGAGGCCATTTCCCACTTGGGTCCCTCCTGGTTTAAAAACCTCTCCTGCCAGCTTGCCAGCAGGTCCAGAAGTCCCTTCCAACACCTATCATTCTGTGACCCTGTGACAGACCAAGTTGTGTGAAACCTCAGGCAACCAATTACAGTTGAGACTTAATAGCTCCATGGCAGGGAGGCTGGAATAGCCTAGATTCCTTCCAACCTAGGCTGTTCTATAATACTTCAAAATCAGTCTTCAACCACTAAAATTGATTAGACCAGTCTGGTGGTGCCCCTAAAGAGGTGACACAAATTTGGAATGACGTGAGCTGGGGGCATTGCTCTCCTGCTTGTCCCTTAGACAGGCAACCACAACCTCTCCCCAACAGGAGCCTAGATTCAGACTGGACATTAGGAAGAACTTTACAGTGAGGGTGGTGAGACACTGGAACAGGTTGCCCAGGAAGGTCATACATGCCCCTTCCCTGGAGGTGTTCAAGACCAGGCTGGATGGGGCTTTGAGCAACCTGGTCTAGTGGAAGGTGTCCCTGCCCATGGCAAGGGGGGGGGTTGGAACTAGATGATCTCTAAGGCCCTTTCCAACCCAAACCATTCTGTGAATCTATGACTCTGTGACCGTGTGCCATCCTGGGCTCCAGGGAAGGGAGGAAAGCAAAGCCTGGAGAAGAAGACAGGGCGATGACTTTAATTTATACTCTCCTGCCTATACTTTATGGCTTTCTTAATTCGGCTCCTGCTACTATTAATGTAGTTAATGTTGAGATTATATCTATTTTCTGGCGTCAGGAGGTGATTTATTCCAAGCCATTTTTCCGGTGCCGGCTCCCACGCTGTTAAATCAAGCGACTTGCCAATTAAGTGCTGACTGGGGGAAGTGGATGCAATCCTAACAGACATCTCACCGCAAATTAAAACCACCTCTTAGCCTGACGTGGTGTGCAGTGTGAGAGGCCAAACTGCTAAACCCTGCTGAGCTGGGGGAAAAGAGACAATAAAAACAACCCCCAAAACAAAGAGGAAAAGGTAAAAACCCAGCGCGGCCAACTTGGAGATGAACAGAGATGAGTTCTGGGGGTAAAGAGACAGCAAAAACAATGAGGAAAAGATAAAAGCACAACATGGCCAGCTTGGGGAAGAGAAGAAACAAGTTCTGGTGGAAAAGAGACAATAAAAACAAGGGTAAAAGAGGAAAAGGTAAAAGAAAGAGGAAAAGGTAAAAACACAACAAAACCAACTTGGAGAAGAAAAGAAACAAGTTCTGGAGTAAAAGAGACGATGAAAATGACCCCCCAAAAGAAAGAGGAAAAAGTAAACACAAAACAGAACCAACTTGAGAAGAAAAGGAACAACTTCTGACAGAAAAGAGACAACAAGAACAATGTGGAAAGGATGAAAGTCAAACAAAACTTGGAGAAAAGAAACAAGTTGGCTATCACAGAGACGTGGTGGTCATCAATAAAACCTTGGGTTGTCAACCAAAACCTGCTGCTTTCTGGACTTGAGCTTAAGAACACCACCATCTAGCAGTGAAGAGGAGCAGAGAGGGGCACAGAATCCCAGAATCACAAAATCCCAGCATGGTGGGGGTTGGAAGTGACCTCTGGAGATCATTCAGTCTTAGAGGTTTTTTCAAACAAAACAATTCTATGATCCTCTGATTCTGATTCATGAGGGTTATGGCCTGTAAGGAAGATACAGCACAGTGCAGAGGAACAAGTCCAAGAGGGTCCCTTTTGCTAGGTGACCACCAGCAACCACAGAACTAGCTTTAAACCTGCTCTCCTGAAGAGTCAACGACAGCTCTGATGCTTCCCAACCTGCAACCTGACCATTAGCAAGACTTCCCTGCATTTATTAAGTGCCTTGAGAGCTGTAATGAGAAGCAAGACACAAAGCTAAGAGCTGTTATTAATGACCAGGAAGAGTTGTTGTGATAACAGCTCATGATGAGTGGGGAATATTTGGATGGTCTTGAATATTGAGCAGGTGCTAAAAAAAATAAAAGTAGAGTGAGTGTGGTGAGACACTGGAACAGGTTGCCCAGGGAGATTGTGGATGCCCCCTCCCTGGAGGTGTTGAAGGTCAGATTGGTTGATGCCTTGAGCAACCTGGTCTAGTGGAAGGTGTCCCTGCCCATGAAGGTGGGGCTGGAACTAGATGATCTTTAAGGTCACTTGCAACCCAACCCATTCTGTGGTTCTATGAACAAGATGCTGCTATGTGTCCTAAAGGGCAAAAAGTGACCTGCTGGGAGGACTGTAGCAACTCCTGCCAGCTGCTGAAATTCAGTCTAAAGGAAGCACTATCCAGAGCTTCCATCATAAACAGCCCATCAACGAAGACAAATTGACTTCATGAGCTTCTGCAGCAATCAGAAGGATTGGTTTCCTGGGTGGCACAAAATGAGAGCCACCATCTGGTTGTGCAGGATGAAGGGAAAAATCTCCTGCTTGCTTTGGGAAGCTCAAGTTGATTCCTCAACATCCAAGACAAACCACAGCAGCAGAACACAAATTGGCTAGATGATGTTCTAGGTCCCTTCCAACCCAAACCATTCTAGGATTCCATGATTTTCTACCATCTTTGCAAGAGGTCAAAATATTTGCCCACATTCTGGGCTTCATACCAACAAGGGTGACCAGCAAGTGAAAGGAGGGATTCTGCACCTCTGCTCTGCTGAGACCCCACCTGCAGTGCTGGGGCCAACTCTGGAGTCCTCAGCACAGGAGAGACATGGACCTGTTGGACTGGGGCCAGAGGAGGCCACAGCAATGATGGGAGGGCTGGAAGCCCTCTGCTGTGAGGCCAGGCTGAGAGAGTTGGAGTTTTTCAGCCTGGAGAAAAGGTGGCTCCAGGGAGACCTTCTGGTGGCCTTTCAGTAGTTGAAGGAGGCCAAGAAGAAAGCTGAGTATTTTCACACTTGGTATTATGATAATTTGCCCTTATCTCCCACAATAGGTAACCCTACAATCT
This sequence comes from Indicator indicator, assembly GCF_027791375.1. Taxonomy (NCBI): domain Eukaryota; kingdom Metazoa; phylum Chordata; class Aves; order Piciformes; family Indicatoridae; genus Indicator; species Indicator indicator. The sequence goes on from NC_072021.1 coordinate 23,871,800, forward strand.
GATGAGCACCTTACTCTTTAAAAAAAAAAAAAAAAAAAAAAAAGAGAAATGGTTGGCATTTAGCAGAGTCAAATCCACTCACACAAAAGACCTCTGGCAAAGCCACCAGCAGTCACCTTCACTGCAACGCTCTTGATCATGATGCATCAAATTGGTGAGATTAGCTACTAAAATCTTGAGAAGATTGGAGAAGATTGGGCTGGCAAGGCTGAAATATGTAGCTAGTCTGAAAAACCTATTGATTATTGTACAAGGAGTTTACTACCACCCTTAAAACTGGCCTAAAAGTGGTATTTAAGTCAGTGGTTAATGATGTACATTGACTCCACAGCAGCACGCGTGGCAGTGGAGTTTTACTTCATTCTTTTCCCATCTGAAGTCTCATCCAGGATTTTTTTGGCACCATCAAGGACAAGAAGGACATGAAACTATTTGAGAAGGTTCAAAGGAAGCCACAAAGATGATCAGAGAGATGGAGAACTTCCCTTATGGGGACAGGCTGTGAGTTGGGGCTATTCAGCCTGGAGAAGAGAAGGCTCTAGGGAGACTTTCTGGTGGCCTTTCAGTACCTGAAGGGGGCTTACAAGAAAGCTGGGAAGAGACATTTCACAAAGGCTTGTAGTGATAAGATGAGGGGAAATTGATTGAAACTTGGGGAGGGCAGATTTAGGCTGGAGATTAGGAAGAAATTCTTTACAGTGAAGATGGTGAGACATTGGAACAGGTTGCCCAGGAAGGTCATGGATGCCCCCTCCCTGGAGGTGTTCAAGGCCAGGTTGGTTGAGGCCTTGAGCAACCTGGGCTAGTGGAAGGTGTCCCTGCCCATGGCAGGGGGGGTCAGAATTAGATGATCTTTAAGGTCCCTTTCAACTTAAACCATTCTGTGATATGATGCTATGACTTGGTACTTCATTCTTATCCCATCTGATGTCTCAGCCGGGATCTTTTTGGCCACACCACCACTTGTTTTTGGGGAAGTCCTCCAAGGGTGAAGTGCTGCACAAAGCACAAGGCAAAGAACATCTCTGCCCCAAGACAAATAAGGTCCTAACTCTCCCATCACACCAGGTTCTGGCCCTAAGAATCTGCTCCACTGACAATGTCTTTTAAATCACATATTAACATTGATCCAATTAATGCAGCTCTCGCTAAACCAGCTGGTTTCGGAGTCTCCTCCTGCCTGTTGAGTACTCTTGGTTGCATTTGAAAGAGACAGACAACTTGAGGTCAGTCTCAGCTTTTCCCTCTTCTCATTCTGAAGGCACTCTGCAATACACAGAAGGCTTTTTCCCCATCAATTTACACTCTCCATCTTCCCAACCCAGCTGCTTAACCCCCAAATTTAAATTGTTTTGGTTGGAAAAGATCTTTAAGATCATCAAGTCCAATCCTTAACCCAACACTGCTAAGCCCACCATTAAACCATGTCCCTCAGCAACACATCTACATGGCTTTTCTTAACTCCTCCAGGGATAAGGATTCCACCACTTGACCTTGAAGATCATCAAGTTCAACCATTAACCCAACACTGCAAAGTCCACCACTAAAACATGTCCCTCAGCACTACATGTCTTTTAAACCCCTCCAGGCATGAGGACTCCACCACTGCCCTGGGCAGTCTGGTCCAACACAGACATCACAATTTCATGTCCTTGTACTGACTAGACGCCAGGAGAAGCGTGGCAGTCTGCAATCCAAGGAGCTCAATGGGAGGCTGTGAGGATGGAAATGTCCAAGAATGGAAAGAAAAAGTCCCTGCAAAAGTCAAACAAGGTCATCTGTGGAGGGATAACATCTCCAGTCCACAGCTCAACCACGACCAGCTCACAACCAAACCCCTGGTGGCACCTAAGAACTTTTCTGAAGGCTTATGTAACCCCATCCCTACAAGGCCATGTCTCAACACCCCTGTGCAATGCTGAAGCAACACTTTGTGGGTTGACTGAGCTGGTTTCATGTTGAGCTTTGTCATGAGAATACCCTTCATCCGTAGGTGGCCCCAAGTGACCAGCCTCTCCACAGCTAATGAGAACCTTCTACCCTTAGTAATTACACCCGCTTCACCCCCACTCTCCCTCCTCCCACATCTCTTAGTTCTTTCCTCACAACACTTGCAAATGATTCTTTCAAGCTCAGGCAATACCAAAGAACCCAGTGGTGAGAGAAGTCCAGGACAAAGAACCATGGAATCACAGAGTGGTAGGGGATGGAAGGGACCTCTGGGGATTATCTAATCCAATCCGCCTGCTAAATCAGGGTCACCCACAGCAGGGTGCCCAGGATCACAATGTCCACATGGGTTTGGAAGCTCTCCAGAAGTCTGACCCCAGCCTCTTGCCCCCCACCCTTTAGCTCTTGCTGAGTATTGATCAGATCCCCTCTCAGGCTGCTCTTCTCCCTCTTCTCCAGGCTAAACAGCCCCAGGGCTCTCAGCCTCTCCTCCTCACAGAGATGCTCCAGGCCCCTCTTTGTAGCCTCCACTGGACTATCTGCAGTAGTTCCCTGTCTCTCTTGAACTGGGGAGCCCAGAACTGGACCCAGGACTCCCAATGTGACCTCCCTAGGAGTACAGGGGGAGGAGAACCTCCCTCAACTTGCTGGTTACACTCAGCGCAGCCCAGCAAACCAACGGCATTCTCGACACAAGGGCACGAGGCTGGCTGATGGGCAACTTGCTGTCCACCAGCACTTCCAGTTTGTTCTCCAAGAGCTGCTTTCCAGTAGATCATTCCAAAAACACACGGACCAACCAGCTCCATTTATCCCATCTGTTGTTCTCCAACTCCTCAACATCAAGAAAGATTTTACTGAGAGGGGATCTGATCAATGTCTGTCATTATCTGAGGGGTGGGTGTCAAGTGGAGGGCACCAAGCTCTTTTGGGTGGTGCATAGTAATAAGAAAAGGAACAACAGGTACAAGCTTGAACATAGAAGGTTTCACCTCAACATGAGGAGAAACGTCTTTACAGTGAGGGTGTCAGAGCACCGGAACAGGCTGCCCAGAGAGGTTGTGGAGTCTCCTTCTCCAGAGACTTTCAAAACCCACCTGGATGCATTCCTGTGTCATCTACCCTAGGTGATCCTGCCTTGGCAGGAGAGTCGGACCCTATGATCTCTAGAGGTCCCTTCCAACTCCTACCATTCGATGACTCTATGATCCTATAATCCTGTCACTCTATGACTCTATGATTCTGGGATTTTATGACTCTCTAAATGGCTCTAGGATTCTATGACTATGATTCTATGACTATGATTCTATGATTTTATGTCTCTATAACCCTACGAATCTATGATGCCATGATCCTACAACTCTGTGACTCTGTGATTTTATGAATCTATGCCTCTATAACTCTAGGATTCTGTAATTCTATGACTCTATGATTCTGTGAGTTTATGAGTTTATATCTCTATGACTCTATGATTTTTTTGCAGGCAAACCTCATGAAGTTTAATAAGGACAAGTGCAAGGTCCTACAGAGAAATAACAACAGGCACCAGGACAGGTTAGGGGCTGCCCTGCTGGAAAGCAGCTCCACAGAGAAAGACCTTGGAGTGCTGGTGGACAGCAAGTTCTCCATGGAACAACAATGTGCTCTTGTGGCCAAGAGAGCCAATGGGATCCTGGGATGTATCAAGAAAGGTGTGTCCAGCAGGTCTAGGGAAGTTCTTCTACCTCTCTGCTCTGCCCTGCTGAGACCACACCTGGAATACTGTCTCCAGTTTTGGGCTCCCCAAAGAGAGACAGAGACCTGGAGAGAATCCAACAGAGAGCCACGAGGATGATTTGGGGACTTGAGCATCTCCCCTGTGAAGAGAGACTGAGAGCCCTGGGGCTGTTTAGTCTTGAGAAGAGAAGACTGAGAGGGGATCTGATCAATGTCTATAAATATCTGAGGGGTGGGTGTCAAGTGGAGGGGGCCAGGCTCTTTTCAGTGGTTCACAGTGATAAGACAAGGAACAATGGGTTCAGACTTGAACATAGAAGATTTCACCTCAACATGAGGAGAAACTTCTTTACACTGAGGGTGACAGAGCACTGGAACAGGCTACCCAGGGGGGTTCTGGAGTCTCCTCTGGAGACTTTCAAAACCCACCTGGATGTGTTCCTATGTGGACTATCCATGGTGATCCTGCTCTGGCAGGGGGATTGGACCTGATGATCTCTTGAGGTCCCTTCCAACCTCTGATATACTGTGATTTTATAAATCTATGATCCTATGACTCCACAACTCCAACACAGCTAAAGAATCAGAGGAAGAACCCTAAAGCATCTTCCCCACTAAAAAAAACCAAAAAAACACAAAAACAAAACCACAAAATCCTTTGAAAGAGGCTCCAAATTAAGAGCTGTGTTGAGGCTGTCAAGCTCCTGCTAGCTGAGTCTCCAGCACCTTCTGCTCCAAAAGGGAAGCTTAACCCATTTATTAGAATGATGAAAGCAAAGGGATCTAAAAATTGCACTCCTTGGTTAATGAGCAGCCGAAGGGATCGGTAAGCATAATTTCAGAGGCTGGTAATATTTTATATAATCGTCGAGTGGTTTAAATTGAAAACCCCCAACTGAATCAATATTTACTGCATTGAAACGAAATGAATAGTAATAAGTCACTAAAGCTCCCCCTGTCCTGTTTCATAAAATAAAAAATTATAAAAATGAGCCGGGGCGCAGAGCGACCATCACATTAACTTTTACGGCACTTGGGGAGTCGTAACCTGACTCTTCTCATCAAATAAAAATTGTCTAACAAAACCTGCTGGAGGAAACCTTGCTTCAGCATCACCAACAGGAAGGGAAAAAAAAATAAAAATAGGAGCTTAGAGATTCACAAACGCAGGCAAAAAGGCTCCCAGCAGCTCACAGTGTTGCTCCCCCCGGTAGGCAGCTGCTTGCTGAAGCTCTTCATGAGCTGGCTGACACTCAAAGGATCCTAAAATCATAACATTATAGAATCACAGAATCATAAAATCATAGGATCATGGAATCAGAGAATCAAAGAATCATAGAATCATAGAAACATAGGATCATAGAATCATAGAATGGTTTGTGTTGGACCTCCAAAGGTCATCTAGTCCAACCCCCTCTGCAGTAAGCAGGGGTATCCTCAACGAGATCAGGTTGCCCAGAGCCTTGTTGAGCCTCACCTTGGATATCTCCAGGGATGGGGCCTCAACCACCTCCCTGGGCAACCTGTTCCAGTGTTCCACTACCCTCACGCTAAAGAACTTGTTCCTAAAAGAAACACAGGATCTCATAGGACCATAGAATCATAAGATCATAAAATTATGGAATCATATAAATGGAGTGGGGCCAGAGGAGAGACACAACAATGATTTGAGGGCTGGAATCCCTCTGATGTGAGGCTAGGTTGAGAGAGTTGGGGTTCAGTCTGGAGAAGAGAAAGCTCCATGAGACTTTCTGGTGGCCTTTCGGGACTTAATCATTAGAATCACTGAATGGGTTGGGTTGGAAAGGACCTGAAAAATCATCTAGTTTCAACCCCCCTGCAATGGGCAGGGACATCTTGCACTAGACCAGGTTGCTCAAGGCCTTCTACAACATGGTCTTGAACACTTTGAAGGAAGGGGCACCTACAGCTTCTCTGGGTAGCCTGTTCCAGCACCTCACCACCCTTGCTGTAAAGAATTTCTTACACATCTATCCTCTTCCAGATGCTGCCTCCTGCTCTCTCTGCTCCTCCTTTTCAAGTTCTTTTCTTTATACCATATAAAATATCCTGAGCTGGTACAACCTTGGGCTTTCTCTGGAGACTTCTCCCTCATCACCTGCATTTCCACATCAGAGAGTGGAGGACCACCCATGGCAATACCAATATGAATTCATTAGCAATAATTTGAGAAGGAATTATGAAATATAGGGGGTTTGGGGTCAGGGGGTAGGGGGGGTGGAGGGATTAGAGGAAAATATTTGCAATCAAAACATCTTTCAGCTTGGAAAACCAGAAATGCTCATGGACAGGTGGCTGTGGCACTCATGCCAAGCTCAGGAACCCCTCTGCCCTTCTTTTCCCACTTTCCCAGCTTTGACAGCTGTGACCTTGCAGACCTCCCCATATCCTTCAGCAAATCCTCCTTCCAGGAGAGCCTGGTGGGCAGCAAAAGCTGCAGATGCTGTGGAGCTTGGCCAGAGCCTGGGGATGGATAAGGGACAGGGAGCAGGGAAGCTGCCTGGTGCAGATGGTTGGTTTTGTTTCTCAGTAAATTAGAATGATGGAACAGAATCCCAGCAGCGTTTGTGTTGGAAGAGACCTTTAAGATTACTGAGTCCAACTTTTAACCCAGCACTGCCAGGGCACCACTAAACCATGTCCCTCAGCACCACATCTACATGGCTATGAAACACCTCCAGACTCTACACTTCTGCCCTGGGCAGCCTCTTCCAGGCTTGACAATTCTTTCAGTAAGGAAACTTTTCCTAATGTCCAACCTGAACCTCCCCTGGTGCAAATTGAGGCTGTTTCCTCTTCTCCCATTTCTTGCTTCTTGGGAGAAGACTGACCCCCATCTGGCTCCAACCTCCTTTCAGGGAGTTGTAGAGAGCCAGAAGGTTTCCCTTCAGCCTCCTTTTCTCCAGGCTGAACAATCCCAGCTCCCTCATATACTCCTCTGGAGACCATCCACCCCCCCTGCTAAAGCAGGAGCACCCACAGCAGCATGCCCAGGATCACAATGGCTAGGTGGGTTTGGAAGCTCTCCAGAGAAGGAGATCCCACAACATCTCTGGGCAGCCTACTCCAGGGCTTTGTTACCCTCAAAGTCAAAGAATTTTTTTTCTCATCTTCAAATTGAACCTCCTGGATTCCAGTTTGTGCCAACTGCCCCCTGTCCTGTCTCTGGGCATCGCTGACAAGAGTCTGGCCCCAGCCTCTTGTCCCCCAACTTGAGCATTGAGCAGATCCCCTCTCAGGCTGTTCTTCTCCAGGCTAACCAGCCTTTCTTCCTCACAGAGATGCTCCAGGCCCCTCAGCATCTTTGGAGCCTCCACTGGACTTTCTCCAGTATTTCTCTGTCTCTCCTGAACTGAGGAGCTCAGAACTGGACCCAGCACTGTAGCTGTGGCATCACTAGGGCAAAGCAAAGGGGAAGGAAAACCTCTCTCAACCTGCTGGTCACACTTTTCTTCAACACCTACTTCAAGAGTTTTTTCCAGCCTTTTCTCATTGCAGGAAGCAACAGACAGCTCCACCCTTCATCCATCCTGCACGAGGATTGAATATTTACTCAGCTTGGAATGATTTCAACCTTTGAAAACGATGCTCCAGTACCCGTCTAGTGACCCCTATGCCCTCACAAACTGGTTTGCTCTTCCCCCAGCCCCGAGACCTGCCTGGGCACAGCCCAGATGCCAGCAGCAGTTGGACTGGGCTCAGCACAGCAGCTTGTGGTGGGGTTTGAACAAAGGTACCACAACTATGGTGCCACCAGGAGCTGCTCAGGAGAGATTCAGGGTTGTTTTGCAGTGTGGAGCTGTCATTCAGACCTTCTGCTCCCCTCCTTCCTCCTTTTTTTGGTGGCTTTTCTATTAACAGAAATATACAAAGACTCAGCATTGGAAATGAAGGTGGAGAAGAGTCTGGAGAACAGGTCTGGAGAGGAGCAGCTGATGGAACTGGAGTTGCTCAGCTTGGAGAAAAGGAGGCTGAAGGGAGACCTTCTGGCTCTCTACAACTCCCTGAAAGGAGGTTGGAGCCAGGTGGGGTTGGCTTCTTCTCCCAAGGAACAAGTGACAGGACAAGAGGAAATGGCTTCAAGTTGCTTGAGGGGAGGTTTAGGTTAGATACGAGGAACAATTTCATGGAAAGGGCTGCCACAGCCTGGTCCAGGATGCTCAGGGCAGAGGTGGAGTCCCCATCCCTGGAGGGATTTCAAAGCCATGTAGATGTGGTGCTGAGGGACACGGTTTAGCAATAGACTTGACAATATTTGGTTAATGGTCAGACTTGATGATCTTAAAAGGACTTTTCCAACCAAAACAATTCCATGGTTCTACACAATGGAACTAAAAGCCCTCTGCACTTCAGCAAGGCTTCAAGAAGCTCTTGTTTTGAGGGAGTAATGGGGGGCTTGGGGCTTTTCACACCAAACCCACCATCTCCCAACTGCATCATGGTGCTCCACAAGCACCACCAGCTCCCAGGGTTGGACAAATCAAGTGGAAGGAACCCAGAGGGCCAAACCCCAGCACTCAGAGCATCACCTACGTTGTGTAACGGTGCGGACGTGCTCACAAGCGGTTGCGTCACTTCTCAATGAGCTGCTGCTCATCAGCAAGGTCCTGCTGACTGGCTGCTCCCACCCCATGGAGTATTAAGCTAATAATGGTTTACTTAGTGGTTACAATAGGCTGGGAGCAGAAGCGCAGTCGGGGAGTGGAGGATTTGCTGATGAGCAGCAATTCATTAGCTGGGATTTTTTTCCCTTCTTTTGTGAAGGCCTCTCCTTGCTTTCAGAGCATGGAGCTGTCAAAGAAGAGAAGAAGATCCTTAGCAAGAAGGTTTAGACAGATTAAAAGTTGGGAGCTTTCAGTTGTGGATCAGCAGTTTTGAGTCAGCCCTGGTGAATCCTGCATCATGTGGTACAGGAACTTGGGTGAGAAATGTGAAACCTTGTGCCCTGGTAACCAGAGAGGTCATCTCCAGCACTGGGGAGCCCATCAAGGCCAGGCTGGATGGGGCTTTGAGGAGCCTGATCTAGTAGACGTGCCTAGCCCACGGCAAGGGGGTTGAAACTAGATGATGTTTAAGGTCCCTTCCAACACAATCCATTCTGTGATTCTACAATGTTCAGGTGCTGGGAGACCAGAATTGAGATGATCTTCTTCATGCTATGGCTTTGTGAGGATTTGCTGCCCCTCTGTATGGTTGAGTCCATGCTAAAGGTTGGACCATAGGAACCTTGGGGTCCCTTCTAACCTGGCTTTCTGTGATTCTGCATGGTTGGCTTCCCATGTCATCTCCTGGAGCCTCAGCCCATCAGCTCTTGCAACAATGCTTTGGGGTGACAGCCCTTTGCAATCACAGAGATCACCTCCAGCATTAGGGAGCTTATATTCAGGTGTTGGGACACCAGATTTGGGATGATCCTCCCCTTGCCATTACTTTGGAATGATTTGCTGTCCTTTTATTGGTTGACTTTACATGTTGGCTCCTGGAGCCTCAAACCAGCATCTTTTCAGGAAGTTGTAGAAAGCCAGGTGGTCACCCCACAGCCTCCTTTTCTCCAAACTGAACAATCCCAGCTCCCTCAGCTGCTCCTCACCAGACCTGTCCTCCAGACCCTTCACCAGCTTTGTTGCCCCTCTCTGGACCTGTTCCAGCACCTCAATGTCCTTCTTGGAGTGAGGGGCACAAAACAACCCAGAATCTGAGGTTCAGCCTCACCAGTCCCCGGTCCAGGACAACCCTTGCCCTGGTCAAGTTGGCCACACTCTTCCTGATCCAACCCAGGCTGCTGGTGGCCTTCTTGGACACCTGGGACACACTGGCTCATCACCAGCTGCTGTCAACCAATCTCCCCAGTCCTCTCCCAGCAGGCAGTTTCCACCCAGTCTGCCCCAAGCCTGGAGCCTTCATGGGGTTGTTGTGACCAAAGTGTAGCACCCAGCATTTGGCCTTGTTGAACCTCACCCCACTGGCCTTGGCCCATCAATCCAGCCTGGCCAGATCCCTCTGTAGGGCCTCCTAGAGCAGCTCAACACTCCCTCCATCTGGGTGTTGTTTGCAAACTTATTCAGAGTGCAGCTCTGGAGGGACGACAGACAGGGATGTCTTCCCCTAAATCCAGACAACGAGACGTTTGTGGGGCTACAGACCTGAAGCCAGTAAAAGAGTAAGAAGTGGGAATGGGGAAGAGGGGAAACAGGGGGGAAAGTTAAAAAAAAAAAGAAAATTAGGGAAAAGGGAAAAATGGAGGGAAAGCTGAAAGGAAAACTGGGATGTAAAGGGAAAATGGCAGAAATGGGGGGAAGGATGAAAAATGAGAATAAGTGCTAAAAAGGAGGAAAGGAAAATAGGAAATAGGGAAAGGTAAAAAACAGAAAAGGGGAAAAGGGGGAAAAAAAGAAAAATAAGGAAAAAAGGAGAAATGGGGGGGGAAGTAAAAATGAGGAAGAGAAAAAAGAAAACAAGAGGAGAACAAAGGGAAAAAATGGAAAAGGGGGAAGCAGAAAACAGCAGAAAACAGAAAAAGGAAAAAGGGAAAAGGGGGGGAAAGGCGAAAATAAGGAAAAGGGGGGAAATGGGAACAAAGTGAAAAAAGGGGAAAAGGGAAGGAGGGAAAGGGGGAAATAAGCAAAAAGGAGGAAAAGGTAAAAAGGATAAAAAGGGAAAGAGTGAAAAAGATAGAAAAGGGTGGAAAGAAAGAAAAGAAAAGGGGGAAAGGAAGAAAAAGGGGGGAAAGAAAAAATGGAAAATGCGTAAAAGGAAGAAAAGGCAAAAGGTACAAGGGTGGGAATGGGGAAAGAAAAGGAAAAATAGGGGAAAAGGAAAAGTATTAAAAGGAGAACAAAATGCAAAAGGGAGAAAAGGGGAAAATGGGAAAAGGGACAAAGATTTTTAAAAAGGAAAAAGGGAAAAAGGATAAAAGGAATAAAAAGAAGGAAAGTAAAAAAGGGGGAAAGGGGAAGGGGGAAAAGCAAAACAAGAAAGGCAAAAAAGGGGAAATGGAGAAATGGCAAAAGGCAAGAAGGGGAAAAAGACAAAAGAAAAAAGGGGAGAAAAAAGGAAAAAAGGCAAACAAAGAAAGGAAAATGAAAAAAGCAAAGAGAAAGAGAGAGAAGTGGGGGAAGAGGAACTAGAAATAAAGAAAAGAGAAAAGAAGAGCAGGGCAGAGAGAGGCTCCTTTCTGTGGGGGGAGAAGGGAGCGAGCAGCAGATTAATCCCAAGCTTTGCCCCAACGTGGTGACATTGTTTTGTAAAGCCTCTAAACTCCTCCTGAAGAGAAACTGGATTATTCTGGGCCAGATGTCAGGGCTTCTCCGAAACAATGGGAGGGTTGTGTATCTCATTAAAAAGATTAAAAGTATTTCCTATAGAAAGGGGGGGGGAGAAAAAAATCAAATCAAATCAAATCGCTGTATTTCCAAATGGGAGCCTGAATTTCCTCCTGCCTGTAACGTCTCCAATCCCAGGCAGATGAATTTCACTTTAATGAGATGTCATTTTGGAGAATGGTTTAACATCCCTTCAAATATACATTTAAAAAAAAAATTATATTAAAAAAAAAAGAAAGAAAGAAAAAAATCTGAGCCCTAAAAGCACGTTGAGATTATTAAAAGAAAATTTACCACCCAGACAAAATAAAATAAAACAAAATAGCAAGGCTCCAATTCGCAGAATCCATGACACGGCCGTTTTTAAATGTGATGGAAAAGGCTTTCCAAGTTATCTGCTTAACCACAGAGCTTTCTGTTTACTTCTCACTTTCATGTCAAATGAATTTGGGGAGAAGAAAAAAAAAATACAAATTGACAGCGACTTTAAGGGCATTAGTCACATTTGGACTCCTTCTGCAGATTAACGCAGCTCAAAAGGCGAAGAAGTGGAGGATGGGGGTGCGGGGGGTGGATTTTATCATCTTGATAAAAGAGAATTAACTCCTGGTGCCCCAACCTCTGCTTGTAGGGTTATGATGTGCATAGAATCATAGAATCATAAAACCATAGAAGCATAAACCCACAGAAACATAATAATGGAATCATAGAATCATCAGATCACAGCAATTGCTGATCTCACAAAGCATAGACCGCAGTGATTTGTTATCTCTAGAATCATTAAGGTTACAGAAGACCTCCAAGGTCATCCAGTCCAACCACAAAATCAGAGAATCGTAGAACCATAGACAGAATCATACAACCATAATGATAGAATCATAGAATCAGAATCACAGAATCACAGAATCCTAAGATCACAGTCAATTATGATCTCAAAAATCATAGACCACAGTGATCTATTGTCTTTAGAATCACTACGGTTAGAATCTCCAAGATCAAGTCCAACCATAAAATCAAAGTATCATAGAACCATAATCACATAATCCTAAAATCACAGTGATTTATGATCTCACAAATCATAGCCCACAGTGATTTATTATCTCTAGAATCATTACAGTTGGAAAAGATCTCCAAGACTACCAAGTCCAACCATCAACCCAACAGCACCATGCCCACTAAACCATGTCCCTAAGCACCATGTCTACATGTTTTTTTGAACACCTCCATCACAGAATCGCAGAATAACAGAATCAAAGACTCTTAGAACCATGGAATAACAGAAGCAAAGAATCATGGAATCAAGGAATTGTTTTGGTTGGAAAAAACCTCCAAGATCATCATGTCCAACCACCAACCCAACACCAACCTACCCACTAAACCATGTCTCACAGTGCCATGTCTCGGCCGTATGTCCCTTTGCCCTGGCACTTCACAGAATCACTTGAATGGCAAGGGTTGGAGGTGACCTCTGGACATCATCAAATCCAAACACCCCTGCCAAGGCAGGTACACCTAGAGAAGGTCACATCCAGGCAGGTTTTAAATGTCTCCAGAGATAGAGACTCCACCACACTCACACCCACCACCGTGGCTTAGCACCAGCCTGTTTCTCAACCAGCATCACCCAAAATCCTGAAGTCTTTGCAGGGTAAAAAGGTGGTGAGGACCAAAAGTGCCCAGAAGGCTCATTTCTATCTTAGGCCATTCAACATGCTGGAGGCCAGAGAAGAAAAGAAGAGGAAAACAAAAGTAAAGCACATAAGAGTATCCTCTGCTGACAAAACCTTTTCTACTGAGCTGGCATTTCTCTGACAAATGTTGTATTTTCTGGTTCTTTACTTATTTATAGTGCTGGAGGGGTAGGATTGTCCCTCAAGAGGCACCACAAAGTTTGGGGGTTTTTTTTGAAGGAAATATCTGAGCTTCTCCATTGGTGCCAGACAATTATTTGCAGACAGGTTACTTTTAAAAGCCTGCATCAGTGTTTTTAGAAGAAAACTCTTCAAATTGGGTCACTGTTTGAACTCCTCCCCATTGAGGGGCTCTCAACACAACATCAGCAGCTGTGCAAAAGTCTCTCTGCTCCCAAAAATGTGTCTTAAAGTGGATTTGTTTCTCCATGAAAGGTGTCTCCTGAGGGCATTGGTGCACCCTCCTTCTCCCAGTCAATGCTGGAGAAGGACCTTGGAGTCCTGGTAGACAATAAGTTCCACATGGGACAGCAAAGTGATCTTGTGGCCAAGAAGGCCAGTGGTCACTGGGGTGCATGAAGAAGAGTGTGGCCAGCAGGTCAAGGGAGGTTCTCCTCCCCCTTTACTCTGCATTAGTGAGGCCACATCTGGAGCACTGTGTCCAGTTCCGGGCTCCCCAGTTCATGAGGGATATGGAGCTACTAGAGAGTGTCCAGCAGAAGCTATGAGGGTGATGGACTGGAACATCTGTCTGATGAGGAAAGGCTGAGAGACCTGGGGCTGTTTAGCCTGGAGAACTGAAGACTGAGAGGAGATCTTATTAATGTTTATAAAGATCTGAAGGATAGGTACCAAGCAGGAGCACCCAGGGCAGGTCCCAGAGGAACGCATCCAGATGGGTCAACAAAAGTCTCCCCAGCTTCTCTGGGCAGCCTGATCCAGTGGTCCTCACAGTAAAGAAGTTTTTCCTCATGTTGAGGTGCAACTTCCTGGTTTCCAGTTTGTGTCCATCATTCCTCATCCTATCACAGGGCAGCACTGAAAAGAGACTGGGCCCCTAATATCCAGCCCTTTACACTGGATATTAGCAAAAATTTCTTTACTGAAAGAGTGGTCAGGCAGTGGAACAGGCTGCCCAGGGAGGTGGTGGAGTCACCACCCCTGGAGGTGTTCAAAACACTTGCAGACATGGCACTTTGGGACATGGTTTAATGGCCATGGCAGTGTTGGGCTGACAGGAGGACTCAATGATCTTGGAGGTCTTTTCCAACAGAAACTATTCTATGATTCTATGAATCCAGGGCTCCATCATCCTTACAGTAAAGAAGTTTTTCCTCATGTTGAGGTGGAACTTCTTGTCTTCCAGTTTGTGTCCACTGCCCCACATCCTATCACAGGGCACGACTGAAGATACTGGCCCCTTCTTCCTGACACCCACCCATCCCTACTCCTCCATGACCTCTCCCAGTGGTGAGAAGCTGCCTGAGGGCAGGACACCCCCTTGACAAGTTCTAAAGCGATGACCAATGTCAAGAGGAGCAAACTAAATTGAAGGCAAAGCAAATCACAGCTCGTCTGAGCCACACTCTGGCAAAAGCAGAGAGAGATAAGGGGGAGGAGTGAAAAGAGGAGAATCAATAAATCTTCAGCTCATTCACAATGATCTGGAGCTCTTATTAAGTAAATTAATTTAAGTTAATTTAACTCGATCATGACTCCCGATCACAGTGATTTAGTGAGGGGGAAATTGCATTAGGAAAGGCCACCCTCACTAGATAGAAGAAGGGAAGAAAATTAGATCCACTTAGCAAGGTGAATTAATATGGAAATAGCAGGTGTAAATTTCACCTTATCAAGAGAGGCAAAATTATCTTCATAAATTTGGGAGGAACGGCCCCCAAGCTGCTTATAAATCTCTTTAAAACAAAAATATTGCCCCAAAAAAAGGGGAAGAAAAATTAATTTCAAATATACTTCCACCTAAAGCCTCCCAAGAAAAGTCAGCAGTAGGATGAAGTTTAATGCAACCTGGCAAGAAAGGGGAGGAGACAACTCATCACCACAGGACTGGCAATTCCAAACCTGCAGTGACACTCTCTGTCACTCATTACCCAAAGCCACACCCCCTTTCATCTTGGTTGATGATCTGGGGGAGTTTGGCTAACAGACACCCAAAAAGAGAGAAGTGATCTCCCAGACATCTTTTTTCATGATTTGGGAGTTTGCTGGCAGTGAAGGTAATGTTCTGGTTGCCCCAGTAAGGTTTCTTGACTGATAAACACCCAAAAAGAGAGGGGGGATCTCAATGTGCTGGCCACACTCCTCTTGATACACCCCAGGAGACCACTGGCATTTTTGGCCACAAGGGCACACTGCTGGCTCATGGTCATCCTGCTGCCCACCTGGATTCATAGATTCACAGAAAAGGTTGGGTTGGAAGGGATCTTAAAGATCACCTAGTTCCAACCCCCTCACCATAGGCAGGGACACCTTCCACTAGACCACGTTATCCACGACCTCATCCAACCTGACCCTGAACACCACCAGGGAGGGAGGCATCCACAAGTCCCTGGGCAACCTCTTCCCAGGTCCTTGTCCCCAGAGCTGCTCTCCAACAGACCAGCCCCCAGCCTGTACTGATCCATGGGGTTGTTCTTCCCCAGATGCCAGGACTTTACACTTGCATGTTGATGAGGGACAGCTGGAGTTGCACATCAGCAGGAAGTGTTGCACATCAGCAATTGGAGCTTTAGGAGTGACCAGAACCGGAGTCAGCATTAGCCCAACACAGCAGGAGAGAAAACAGGAGATTAAAAAGCCACCAGAAACAAATCTTCATTTGCAGGGCACTGTAATTAGCAGCAGCAAATGAGGAACCTCTAAGAAGCCAAACAATGGAAGATTTTCCTGCAACCCATTTGAGCCTTCACAATGTGAAAGCCTCTCTGTGAAAAAATTAACAATAACCTTGTTTAAAAAGCGGCTTTTGGGGCCAAATAGGACTCAGAAGAATTAATGATTTGATGCTCTGAGCTTTCTGGATGAGGGAATTGAGTGCACCCTCTGTAAGTTTCCAGATGACACTAAATGGGGTGGGAGTGTTGAGCTGGTTTAGGGTTGCAAGGCTCTGCAAAGGGATCTGGCCAGGCTGGATTGATGGGCTGAGGTTCAACAAAGGGGATGAGGTTCAACAAGGCCAAGTGTTGGGTGCTGCACTTGGATCACAACAACCCCATGAAGGCTCCAAGCTGGGGGCAGAGTGGCTGGAGACTGCCCAGTGGAAAAGGACAGCCAGCTGAACATGACCCACTATGTGCCCAGGTGGTCGAGAAGGCCACCAGCATTCTGACCTGCATCAGCAGTAGCATGGCAAACATGACCAGGGAAGTGATTGTGCCCCTGGACTGGGCACTGGTGAGGCCACACCTGGAATCCCAGGTTCAGTTTTGCACCCCTCACTCTAAGAAGGACATTGAGGTGCCTAAGCAGCAGCAGAGAAGGGCAAGAAAGCTGATGAAAGGTCTGGAGAACAAGCCTTGTGAGGAGCAGCTGAGGGACCTGGGTTTGTTTAGTTTGGAGAAGAGGAGGCTGAGGGAAGATCTCGCTCCTCTCTACAAATCCCTGAAAAGAGGTTGGAGCGAAGTGGTCTCTTCTCCTGAGGAGCAAGTGATAGAAAGAGAGGAAATGGCCTGAAATTGTGCCAGGGAAGGTTTAGGTTGGACATTAGGAACACTTTCTTTCCTGAAAGAGCAGTCAGGCATTGAACAGGTTGCCCAGGGAGGTGGTGGAGTCACCATCCCTGGAGGGGTTCAGGTGGACATGGCACCTAGGAACACGGTTTAGTGGCTGTGGTGGTGTTAGGTTGGACATTGGACTTAAAAGTCTCTTCCAAATGAAACAATTCTCTGGTTCTATCACAGCAGTGAGCAAGCAAAAGCATTGATGAGCAGGGAAGATGCAGAAACATCTCCTTGATTCAGTGAAATCTTAGGATGAAGGAGCAAAAAAAAGAAGATGGGATTTGTTTGTGGTGAGAGAGATCCAAGAAGTTGGCCCCAAGGGTGTGCAAATGGAAGTGGCACCTACAAGCAGAGCAGTAATTGGACTGGAGGAGGCAAACAAACTGCTTTTGGAGGGGAGTAAAAGGAGCTGTGTGGATCTCAGGACATGATGTGCAGGTGGGAAGACACCAAAGGCAAAAGTAGAAGGTGATGAAAAAGGAGAAGGTGGGAAAGGTTAAGACTGACCACAAAAAATGTGGGTGGAAATCAGACACTAGCCCAAAAGGGTCCAACAGTCTCCACAGGAGAAGCAGCACTTTGAAACTGAGGCCAGTATAGAACATGAGATGAGGAGTTTCTCAACCAAGACAAAATAAGAGCCTGAATTTGCTATTTTAAAACATGATTTAATATCTCTTTTAATTCTCTCTGTTCACATGCTGCTTGGAATCATCACCCTGAAGACTTTCCAAAGCCTTCAGACACCAACATCTGTGAAACTCAAAGTCAAAATTCACTTAGGACAGGGAGAAAATCAGGCAGAGTCAGGCTATAAAAATAATCACCATAAACTTGGTCTCTCCAGGGCACCCACTATCAAAGCCACCAACCCTTGGGGCACGGCTGGAGGAAATAACCTTTTGAAGAAACCACCTGAACCAAGGCACCATAGGAAGAGCTGATGGTGAGGACAGCACCATATCATCCCCCAGCTCCTCAGGGCTGCTATGCTGGAATAAGTAATAGAATGAGCAAGCCCAGAGTCAGCCAGAGAAGGCTTCTCCTGGCCCAAAATACTGCCAGGGACAGTGGGAAACCAGCATCTGACAGGGAGGAGAAGACATTCTCAAACTAAGAATAGCCAAAATCTGGGTTAGAAACAAACCCATCAGTTCTAACAGGCCCTTTTTTTAGAGTATCAATTACCCTAACAAGCTTTCTGCTAATCAAGTTCCAGACTTTGTCATGGCCTCTATAAGGTCATGGAACCATGGAGTGGTTTGTGTTGAAAGGGATCTTTAAAGATCATCTAGTCCAACCTCCCTGCCACAGGCAGGAACGTCTTCAACTACAGCAGGTTGCTCAGAGCCCCAGAGGACCTGACCTGGAATAGTTCCAGGGATGGACATCTACAACTGCTCTGGGCACCCTGGGCCAGGGCCTCACCATCCTCACAGTGAAGAATGTCTTCCTCACAACTGATCTAAATCTCCCTCTGTTAGTTTCAAACCACCACTCCTTTTCCTGTCACCTCATCGAGAGTCCCTCCCCAGCTTTCCTGGAGCCCCCTTTAACTACTGAAAGGCCACAACAAGGTCTCCAAGAAGCCTTCTCCCAGCTGAACAACCCCAACTCTCTCATCCTGGTCTCACAGCAGAGGGCTTTCAGCCCTCACAGCATTTTGTAGCCTCCTCTAGCTCAAGCCACTTCACCATGTCCGTGTCTCTCCTGTGTTGAGGACTCCAAAGCTGAACCCAGCACTGCAGGTGGGGTCTCAGAAGTAACATCTCCACCAGGCAAGGTGGCTGCAGACTGCTTGTAGATAGAATACAGACACCAGCACAGTGGAGTTAGGAAGACTCAAACTCAAAGGTATGGCACCATCCATTGGTGACACCTTCAGATGGGTGCTGCACACCTACAAGGCCAGGCTGATGTTCCCCTTGTCCAGATAACAACCCATAAAGAAGCAAGTTTGGACCTGCACCTACGTCCTGGTGTAGGTTTGGGGCATCTACCTTCAAGACCTTTCCAAAAAGCTCCTCCAGAGCACCACAGGTGCACAATGATGTCATAAAGCAGAGGGAAGGTCTGGCCTCATTAACAGCTTGACCATCCAGTACCTGAAAGCCAGGAAGGGACATTTTACTAGGACTTGTGATAGGACAAGGGCCAACGGCTTTGACTTGGAAGAGGGGAGACTTAGACTGGAGATTAGAAAGAAAATTCCTCACACAGTGAGTGTGGTGAGACACTGGAACAGGCTGCCCAGGGAGGTTGTGGATGACCTGTCCCTGGAGGTGTTGAAGGCCAGGCTGGACGAGGCCTTGAGCAACCTGATCTAGTGGAAGGTATCCCTGCCAATGCCAGGGGGGTTGGAACTAGGTGATCTTCAAGGTCCTTTCCAACCCAAACCATTCAATGAATCTATGAATCCCTAATTAAGAAGCCACCTCTATCCCTACAATGTTGAGCTTCCTCAGGTCTGCGGTAGCCCTGTGTGGGATTACTCATCTTCTTTACAGCTTCACGAAGACAATTCATTCAACCAGGGAGTAAATACCACGCCACCAGCTGCAGTAAGCTCTTGGCTGCCTCGGGTTAACGTGATTACTAACAGGATTTTACACTTTAAGTCAATAAACCCTGAGCAGAAGAACCTAAACAAGGAGAAAAATTAAGCAACAAACACAGAGCCAACGTGGGAGCTCCCTCAGCTCCTGCCTCCCCCCCAGCTGGATTGAGGGATGGAAGAATTACCTGGGTGACAAAGGGATCCTCGTCTTCCAGGTGGAAACAGGGCTGCTGAAGGATGATAAAGCTGGAGACACCACATTCTTCTTCACTATCCTGTAGCGTGTCTTTATCACCCTGGGGCTCCTGATGAAGTTCAGGTTGGCTCCTAGGAGAAAGCAAAT
This sequence comes from Indicator indicator, assembly GCF_027791375.1. Lineage (NCBI taxonomy): Eukaryota > Metazoa > Chordata > Aves > Piciformes > Indicatoridae > Indicator > Indicator indicator. The sequence goes on from NC_072021.1 coordinate 23,891,140, forward strand.
GGGAAAAAAAGGGCTTGAAATAGGATCCTGGAGGTACTCGAGGGCACCCTGGAGGTGTTCAAGGCCAGGCTGGATGAGAACCTTGAGCAACCAGGTCTAGTAGAGGGTGTCCCTGCCAGTGCCAAGGGGTTGGAACTAGATGATCTTCAAGGTCCCTTCGGATCCAAACTATTCTATGAATATGAAGGGATCTCACCAGTGTAGGTCCTACACCCAACTCTTTAGCACCTGCAAAAGGGGTGGAAAAAAAAATGGGGTGCATTGGGCACCTCCTCATGTTTAGGTGGAACCTTCTGGGTTTCAGTTTGTGCTCACTGCTCCTTGTCCTGTCACTGGGCACCACTGACAAGAGTCTGAACCCAGCCTCTTGCCCCCCACCCTTTAGCTCTTGCTGAGCATTGAGAAGATCCCCTCTCAGGCTGCTCTTTTCCAAGCTAAACAGCCCCAGGTCTCTCAGCCTTTCCTCCTCACAGTATTTCCCTGTCTCTCTAGAACTGGGGAGCCCAGAACTGGACCCAGTTATGTGGCCTAACCAGAGCAGAGTAGAGGGGGAGAAGTGATTTGGATCACACCTGGACATTATGATCCTGGGCAGCATGCTCTCAGTGACTCTGCTTTAGCAGGGGGGGTGGACTGGATGATCTCCAAAGGTCCTTTCCTCCCACTACCATGCTGGGATTGTGGAATTCTGTGACCAGTGGCTTTAGTTTCAAACACGGAGTATCTTCCCTCTTCTGCATTCCCAAGTAAGCTGGTGTCTAGTGTTGGGTCCAGAAGAATCCAGCAGCAGGAATTTCCACTCCCAGACTCAACCAGATAATTACCACTTCTGATGGGGAGGAGAAAAGCAGCCTGCGCCACAACAGATAAATCACTGGAATTGTTCTTAATGAAGATGATGATCACAAGGCTCTGTGATACTCCACGGTAAGACAAATGTTCACTGAGCACAGAGTGTCTGGAGGGATCCACAGCCTTCAACAGCACCTCTACAGCCCCAAGTAGACTCCTGACATCCCACAAATGATCTCTTTTCTACAGCTGCAATCCAATTTGGATGCTGTTGGATGTCAAGAGCCCAGCCAGCAATAACGTGACACTGTGCTTGCCTACAACGCAACATGTGGGACCTCCAATCCCTCCTTGCATCACAGAATGATTAAAGTGGGAAACGACCTCTAAGATCATCAAGGCCAACCTCCTACCCAACACCACCATGTATGAAGACAGATCCTCACACCAAAGTGTTAAGAGACTCCAATATGGGACCTCTGCTTCATTAACCATCAAAATTATGCCTCCATGCAAATTATTTCCTGTGGAGTTGCAGTAAGCAAGTTTTGATGATGCTCTCCAGACCAGGAGGCTGCTCACAACCATCAAGCACCTATAAAAGCAGCGGTGCCCAGTGAACACCCATAAAACCAGCAGAGCCCAGTGAGCAACCATAAAACCAGCAGTGCTGCAAAGCACATACAAAGTAGGGGTGACTTAAGTTAACTCACCCTCCCTGGAGGTGTTGAAGGCCAGGCTGCACAGGACCTTGAGCAACTGGTCTGGTGGGAAGCGTCCCTGTCCATTGCAGGGGGTTGGACCTAGATCATCTTCAAGGTCCCTTCCAACCTAAACCTAAACCATTCTAGGATTCTGTGATTCTATGCACTGGTAAATGTTGAACAAACTTAAAGAGCTTCTGGAAACTTGAAATCAAGTCCTATCATCTCTCATCCTCACCATGCTTCCTAATCAAGGGTCTGTTCCTAGCTTTCCTGTATCCCTCCACCTTTATGTATCAAAAGGCCACCAGAAGGTCTCCCTAGAGCCTTCTCTTCTCCAGGATGAACAACTCCAACTCTTTCAGTATCACAGCAGAGTCGTTCCAGCCCTCAGATTATCTTTGTGTCCCCCTCTGGTCCTGCTCCAACAGGTCATAGAATCACAGAACCACAGCATGGTAGGGGTTGGAAGTGACCTGTGAAGACCTTCTTCACTGAAGATGTGTTTCCTAATATCCAACCTAAACCTTCCCTGGCACAACTTCAGGACATTTCCTCTTGTTCTATTACTTGATAGTAGAGAGAAGAGACCCAAAGCAGCTCTTTCCCACCAGGAATGGAATGAGAGCCACAACCTCACATCCTTCCCTGAGAGCAACAAGCAGGAGCTGACCCTTTCCCTCCGCCGCTCCACCCACACACAATTATTAAGCTGGGAATTCACTGACTACATAATGAACATGATTATTTTTTTGCCCTCACCCAAGCTCTAGCTGCCACTAATCAACCCAGAACCTCATCAAACTCCTGCCTGACAACATCTCCCCCTGCTTCACTCTCACACAAGACATCGAGGTCCCAAATTATCATGGCTTGTTGATGTGTCCCCCCTCCTTTCCTTACCCAAACAAGCTGGCACCTGGTAAACTCTATTCGCCAGTGGTAATTGGATGGTGTATTCTTCTGAAAGCCTGGGAGATGTGGGGGCTCCAGCATTAACCACCTCCTGAAAGAGCTTTCTGCGAGGAGCTGGCAGCTTTCTATTATGACTTTGCTAGCCGAGGGGTTTTGTGTAGCTAATCATGTTATTTAGATAGGAAGGTTGGTTTAATTCCCTTCATTACAGCCTCCCAAGGTTGTAATTTTTGTTGGGTTGGTTGTTTTTTTTTTTTTCCCCTCCCTCTCCTCTCCTCATGATGTATTCCCTGTGGCACATTTCACTCAACTCAAACACTTTGCTGCTTTTATTACAAACAATACCCTGGCGTCCCCCCTGTTATCAGCCAGCCGCACACACGCCGAGCTCCTCGCCGAGATCCAGAGGTCACTTCTAATGACTAATCGATCTCATTAGCTTGCCTAATTAAAAACTTTACTACTGCAATGGAAGACAAACTGCAACACACACACACACACACACAAAAAAAACCCCACACCAACCCCAAACTGCTGCCATCATCTCTGAATGGGGATATGAGCTCCATTTATCAGCCCGCGCCCAGCGCCATGCAGGGAACACTGCTGAGCTTGGAGCTTGCACACAGGCACTGCATCGCCTGCTGGGAAGGGAACAGAAGATCAGAGAACTGTTTGGGTTGGGAAAGACCTCAAGATCATCAAGTCCACCATAATCTAACATCTCTGGTACACAACTCTTAGACCATGTCATAGAACCATGGAATCATAGAACTGTTTTGGTTGGAAAAGACCTCTAAGATTATTGAGTCCAATCATTGACCTAACACCACTACAGCTATGAAAACAAGTCCCAGACTGCCACAGCCACACACTTTTCAAACACCTCCAAAGATGGGGACACCACTACTGCCCCAGGCAGCCTGGTCCAGTGCCCAATGATCCTTCTGGTGAAGGAATTGTTCCTCGTGTCCAACCTAAACCTCCCCTGGTGCAAATTGAGGCCATTTTCCCTTGTCCTATCACTTCTTCCTTAGGAGAAGAGACTGACCCCCACCTGGCTCCAACCTCCTTTCAGGGAGTTGCAGAGAGGCAGAAGGCCTCTCCTCAGTCTCTTCTTTTCCAGGGTGAACAACTTCAGCTCCTCATAGGATTTATGTTCAAGACCTCCCACCAGCTTTGTTGCACCTCAATGTCCTTTCAGTAGTGAGAGGCAATGGAACCTGCTCACACCCATCATGCTTATGGGAAAATCCTGGTGCAAACTCCAGCACCGACCTTGGGTGGGCAATCTGCTGCCAAAACCTCTTGTCACAACAATCCAAGCACCAGGATTTGGGAGTCAGTAGCACACAAAGCCTTTAGGAACAGGGTTGAAGGAAACGTGGTTATAAGGATCCTTACCTCTGCTCTTATGTTGTTGTGAGAGGTACCAGGAACAGACCTCCAGGGAGAGCTGAAGCAGGGAGAGCAAAACCAGGAGTGTCTCCTGGGAATATACCTCTGGCTAAAGATGAGCAAGTGTGTCCCCAGATGGCCAAGAAGGCCACCAGTATTCTGGCTTGGATCAACAAGAGTGTGGCCAGCAGGGATTCTCTCCCAGGACTGGGCACTGGTAAGGCCACACCTCAAATCCTGGGTTCAGTTTTGAGCTAAGGGCAATCAGTAGATGAGCAGAAGATGTCACCAGTATGTTGTAACTCCTGATAGAGGCTCTGATGATAGCAGAGCTTTAACACACACTCACAAGCCAAAGCAGCTCCAAGAAGATGAATCCCACCAACACCCTCAAGATGGGATTTGCCCCAGGCCTGGCAGCAACAATTCAGCAAACCCCACCGTTAGGTGTGCCTCAGCTCCCAGCATGCAGCTGCCTCTCATCTATTCCCCAAAGCCAACCCACGATGCACCAGCAGGAAAATCACCCACATGAGGTGATGCTCTGTGACAGCACAGGACCAAATTTCCCTCTCTACAGGGAAAGTCATCTCTGGCCACAGATCACTTGGATGCCAGCTTACCTCGGTGTCCCTGCACAGCCAGAGCTGAGGAGCATCCTTGTTTGTGAGCACACTTCTAAAACATTGGGAATCAGAGAATCGTGGAATGGGTTGGGTTGGAAGAGCCCTTCAAATGTCATGCATCCAACCCCCCTGCAGTCAGCAGGGACACCTGCACCTAGAGCAGCTTGCTCAGAGTCACAAACAAACCTGGAATGGTTCCAGGGATAGGGCATCTACCACCTACCTGGGCAACTTGGGCCAGGGTCTCACCACCCTCACAGTGAAGAATTTCTTCCCTCTCTTCCGTCTAAATCTCCCTCTGTTAGTTGCAAACCATCAGCCCTTGTCCTGTCACAACAGGCCCTGCTCAAAAGTCTCTCCTCAGCTTTCCTGTACTCCTGAAAGGCTACAAGAAGGTGTCTTGGAGCCTTCTCCAAGCTGAACAACCCCAACTCTCTCAGCCTGGCCTCACAGCAGAGAGCTTCCAGCCCTCCCATCACTGCTGTGGCCTCCTCTGTCCCCACTCCAACGGGTCAATGTCTCTCCTGTGCGGAGGATTCCAGAGCTGGCCCCAGCACTGCAGGTGAGGTCTCTGTGGAGCAGAACAGAGTGACAGAACCCCCTCCCTCCACCTGCTGGCTAGAGGTCACTTCCAACCCCATCATGCTGAGATTCTGTGATCTACAACCTCATCCCATAAATTCACCACCCTCATTGTATAAACCTGAATAAAGTTCCCTCACAGCTCCTACATCCAAAAGCAACCGATCATGGTGTTTCCCATCACAGCAGGAGCCACCTGCAAGATCTCAGCCCTCAGGCAGGTGGCTCTGATGCATTTTATTCTGGCTATCAACTTGGCCAGGTCCCTGGAGTTAACAAAAAGCTTTGGCTGAGTGTGATGCCATCAGGGATGCAATGTGGAAGCAGACACCAGCATTATAGGATGGATCATCACCCAGCACGTTCAATCTGCTCCCACAGAATGGCACAGCAAGAGGTTAATGATATTGCTGCTGGAAGCAGCTTCCAGAAGGACCATCCTTGGGTTGAAGAGGAGAATTTAATTTTCCACACTCATTCCCTTCCGAGCTCTTTGAAGAGCAACAGATATTTATACTAGCATGGAAACGATGGGTTATGATCATCAGCTGCTGCCTAATAGCAAATAAATCCAATTGATCAAAAGTCTTCTACCTGTGACCTCCAGTGAAGCTGCTGGAATATTCACAGAGGACAAGAGAAGCTCCAGATTTGGAACTGAAACATTTTAAAGGCTTCCAAACCCAAGGTGATATTTCAATTGGAAACATTTGGGGAATTAAAGCAAATCAGCTTTGCTAATTCCTTTCCATGGCACGGATGATGAGGTAACCCATCACGGACCATGCACCATGTGGTGGCACTGGGTGGAGATCAACTGTGAGGAACTACCCATTTGAGCAGGCAAAGGTGTTAAAATGACAGAACCACAGAATCATAAAATCATGGAATCATAGAATCACAAAATTATCAAATCATAGAATTCTTTCTCTTGGAAAAGACCTCTAAGGTCATCAAGTCCAAATGTTAAACCAACACCACCTTGGCCACTAAATCATGTCCCAAAGTGCCATGTCCACATGTTTCTACATCACCACCAGGGATGGCAACTCCACCACCTCCCTGTTGGGGAAGCCTGTTCCAAAGCTTAACCACTCTTTCAGGAAAGAAATATTTCCTAATATGTGACCTAAACCACCCCTGGTGCAACCCGAGGCCATTTTCTCTTGTTCTATGACCTGATACTAGGGAGAAGAAACTGACCCCAACCTGCCTTCAATCTCCTTTCCAGGAGTTGTAAAGAACCAGGTCTCCCCTCAGCCTCTTCTTCTCCAGACTGAACAACCCCAAGTCCCTCAGCTGCTCCTCACCAGACCTGTTCTCCAAACCCTTCCCCAGCTTTGTTGCCCTTCTCTGGACATGCTCCAGCCCCTCAAAGTTCTTCTTGGAGTGAGAGGCCCAAATCCTCACACACCACCCAAATCAATGGTGTGTGTCTGGGTATGGACCAAGACTCCCAGGTTTAAGCCAAAACAACAGGACTTCTGTAAGCTGGAAATACAGAGCGCGAGCAATGGGGGAAAACATCACCCAGCTTCAAGGAAAAAAATAAGTGGAGGGAGAGGACTTAGTGGGCACCACTGACAAGAGTCTGGCCCCAGCCTCTTGTCCCCCATTTAGCTCTTGCTGAGCACTGATCAGATCCCCTCTCAGGCTGCTCTCCAGGCTCAACAGCTCCAGGGCTCTCAGCCTTTCCTCCTCACAGAGATACTCCAGGCCCCTCAGCATCTCAGAGACTTCACTGGACTCTCCCCAGCAGTTCCCTGTCTCTCTTGAACTGGGGAGGCCAGAACTGGACTGAGGACTCCAGATGTGGCCTCACCAGGCCAGGGTAGAGGGGAAGGAGAACCTCCCTCAACCTGCTGGCCACACTCTTTTTCATGCAACCCACCATTCGTCTTTAGGGCACAAGGGCATATTGCTGTCCTATGGATAACTTACTGTCCACCAAGACTCCAAGGTCTCCTTTGCTAGAGAGATTCCAAACCCAGCTGGCCATTGTGATTCTGGGCAAGCTGCTGTGGGTGCCCTTGCTTTGGCAGGGGGGTTGGACTGGGTGATCTCCAGAGGTGTCTTCCAGCCCCCTCCATTCTACGATTATCTAACCACCACAGGAGCAGATGAGCCTGCTGAGGCTGGGGAGACACCACCTTTATCCAGCTCTCCACTGGGACCAGCAAGAGGTGGTCACGGTTCATGTGCTAAACACACTTTTGCCAGCTAAAGAGCCTGAATGGGTCTCTGGAGCTTTGGACCTTGTTCAAACACAACCCTTATTATTATAACAGAAGAGGGTGGTGGGCTTTCTTTTGTCTTCTCCCCCCGCTTCCATCCATGAATGATTATTAATGTTCTTCCAGGAGCTGGGTCCATTTCTCTAAATGAGAGCAGGATGGCAGGAGGAAGGCTGATAAATGTCCTCCTCCCCCCACCAGCCTCGCGGCAGGAGCTGCCAGGGGTTCTGGTTCTAACAAGCTGCAGATGGAAGACGACTGGAATAACAAAGTATGAATTTTTATGAGTCTAATAAATCACTCCACTTTTCCTGCTCTTCATCGTTTGCAGCACTTCAGACACAACGAGGAGGGGAAAAAAACCCCACCCCACTTCTAATCAAAGGGGTTCAGGGATCTCCTGTTAACGTCTCGTGGTGGTGGTGGCACGGAGAGAGGTGGCTCTGCAGTGGGAAGCAGGCTGGAAGTCAATTTGCATTTGGGTTTTAGATTCACAGATTCACAGAATGGTTTGGGTTGGAAGGGACCTTGAAGATCATCTACACGATGTGCATGCCACCTGAAGTACTGCCTCCAGTTCTGGTGCCCCAGCATAAGAAGGACATTGAACTGCTGGAGCAGGTCCAGAGGAGAGCCACAAAGATGATCAGAGGGTTGGATCACTCCCTAGAAGTGTTCAAGGCCAGGTTGGATGAGGCCTTGAGCAACCTGGTCTAGTGGAGGGTGTCCCTCACAATGCCAAGGGTAGAACCAGATGATATCTAAAGTCCCTTCCAACTTAAACCATTCCATGAATCTAGTTCCACCCCCCTGCCATGGATTCAGGATTGACTTCATTCTTATTAACCATTTAACAAGGAGGAATTGGGGACCTCAACCCAAGAGGAGTATGACGACAACAATCTCCATCCCGTTATGCCAATGACAACTTCCATCCAACCATGCCAATAACTACCTCCATCCCACCACGCTGACATCAAGCTTCTATCCCACCATGCCAAGTACAAATTTCTATCCCACCTTGCCAACAGCAACCTCCATCCCACCACAGCCAGGGAAAGCTTTCATTCGGCCATGCTGATGACAACCTCCATTCCATCACACAAAGCATACAGAATCACAGAACAGTAGGGTTGGAAGAGACGTCTGGCGATCATGCAGTCCAACCCCCCTGCCAAGACAGGTTCACCTAGAGAGCACACAAAGCAGCCACTTCCCAAGCCTTGATGCTTCAACTTAAGCCATTCTGTGATCACAGAATCATAAAATGGCTTAGGTTGGAAGGGACCTTAGAGAGCATCTACTCCAATGTCCATGCCATGGGCTGGAATGCCTCTCAACTACGCTTGAGTACTCAAGGCCTCATTCAATCTGGCCTTGAACACTGCCAGGGAGGAGGCATCCACAACCCCTCCAGCAACCTATTCCAGAGTCTCACCACTCTTGTAACAAAGAACTTCTTCCTAAGACCCAGTCTAAACCTGCTCTCCCTCAGCTTGAAACCATTCCCCTTGTCCTGTTGCTAGACACCTTTATGAGAAGACCCTCTCCAGCCTTCCTGTAGAATCCCTTCAGGTATTGGAAGGCAGCTACAAGGTCCCCCCAGAGTCTTCTTTTCTCCAGTCTGAACAAGCCCAGCTTCCCCAGTCTATCCTGGGAGAGGTGCTCCAGCCCTTGGATTATCTTTTTGGCCCTCCTTTGGACTCATTCCAACACCTCTGTGTCCTTCTTATGAACTGGATGCAGTGTTCAAGGCAGGATCTCAGAGCAGAATATAAAGTATGACTCCAGGATCTACTTCCCCAAGGAACAGAGAACTCAGGGGGGTAACCTGTTGTTTCCATCACCTTCACCCTGCTCCAGCCTTTAATCCATTCGCTCTGGGTGTTTTTTTTTCCTCGCCCAGCTTTTCATTTACCTCTCCAGCAGAGCCCTGAATCAAGGAGGGAATCCATCTTTGACAAACATTTACCGATTATCAAATCACAACTGCAGCCTCAGACAGGGGCCATAAGTCACCTGAAGCAGCCGCCCGTGTTGTGGAGGCTGAAGAGTTTGGGCAGCTCCTCCGTGACAAATCACTGCTGTCAAGGCCGCGTGTTCCCCGGCGCTCCCAGCCCGTGTTCTCCGTTGTTCCACGCTACCTTGGCGGTTAATGACAACACTGTCAAGACTAAGACGAAGCCTCTCGCACCGCCGACTGTCAAAGGCCTATTAGAGGGAAGATTGAGACCCTCCTCTTCTGAAACTCACTCAAGCAACACAACCCGCCAGGTTTTATAATTATGGAAGGGGAGCCATCGATCGCCCACTGACACCCAACCTAGCCCTACCAAATGGGAGTAGTTTGCTGCCTGACACTTGCTATAGATTATTGGGGGGGGAGGGGGGTCAGGGAGTGGGTTTTTTCTTCTCCCACCCCCCCCTCAGCACCACTTTTTTTATACATCACTCTACAAAGCCCAGAATCATTGAATTCTTTTGGTTGGAAAAGACCTCTAGGATCATCACCTCCAATCATTGGCCCAACACCAGCATGGCCATTAAACCATGTCCCAAAGTGCCATCTCTATGTGTTTTTTGAGCATGTCCAGGGATGAGGACTCCACCACCTCCCTGGGCGGCCTGTTCCAATGCCTGACCACGTCTGACAGGCATAGAATCATTAAGGTTGGAAAAGACCTCCAAGATCATCAGCTCCAACCAACAACCCAACACTACCATGGCTGCTAAACCATGACCCAAAGTGCAGTGTCTACACATATTTGAACACATCCATGGATGGGGACTCCACCACCTCCCTGGGCAGCCTGTTCCAATGCCTGACCACTCTTTCAGGAAAGAAACTTTTCCTAATGTCCAACCTAAACCTCCTTTGGTGCAACTTGAGGGACAAGGAGGAAGAAGATCACTGCTGCTTTAAAATGCCCTTATTTGCTTGGAGCAGCAACAAGATCCATTAAAGTTGCTATAAATAAGAATTTTCACAGCCTAAGCTAGGCAGGAGCATCAGAGCATGTGGTTATTTGCTTGGATTGCCCATCTGGGTGATACAGTTGGGTGAGTTTGGCACCCATCCACCTCTTCCACCTCCCCAAAGACCCCAAAGATGAAGCCATCTGTGCTAAAAGAGAAAGGACCCCCTGGCATTCCACTGACAGGCAGCTCTGGATGCTCAGTGTGGGGCTAGATGGCACTGAAAGGCACCAAAACTCTACCCCACCATCCCAACCCATGGTTAGAGCTACAGGAACTGACAGCAGTAGGTCTTAAGTGGGACCCAGTGAGCCAAAATCACTGCTCCTGCAGCAGGGAGGAAATCTTCTGATGGGTCTGATCCAAATAAATGACCCTTTTGGGGGTGAGGGCAGTAAGAAAAAGTTCAAACCATGGAAACATGATGACCAGACCCTCACTTGGTCGAAGTCCACATGGGACTTATGGTCATCCATGGTGCTGAAAACATAAGAGAGGATTGCAAGAAGGATGTTTCCACTGGCTGGATGGCTGAAGCAAACCATTTCTTACTGGAATTCTGAAACAAGGACTACACCAAGATAAGACTCTGCACTGATGTTGATTCAAGGCCTTTCCAGCCACAAGCATGAAGGCATAAAGATGACTCCACACCATCTTTTTAGAAAGGAGAAGCAAGAGGAAATCTTTGGCTTCAGTAGCTTCTTTGCTCGTGAAGTCAAAGACAGAAACATCACAATAAGGAAAGCTCAGACCTCCAAGTCACTTGGTTCCAATTAATGATGCTGTACTCAAGAATACTAATGAAGAAGGAAGCAAAATGGAGAAGGAAGGTTTCCATATATGGTTGAAAGTGCACATTCATTTACCTGATGAGTCAAAGATCATATCCATGCCCACCAACTGAGAGACTTTTATGGTCAGGTTTCCGTCCCTACAGCCCAGAAAAGTCATCCTGGTCTCACCGACATCACACCAGCATCTGCTTCTGGAACTTCTTCTGGGGATCTTCTCAATGCTGCCTAAAGGGCAGGTGTCAAGAGGAAGGGGCCAGGCTCTTATCAGCAGTGCCTAGCGACAGGACAAGGGGCACCAGGAACAAACTGGAACCCGGGAGGTTGCATCTGAACATGAAGGAAAACTTCTTTGCTGTAAGTGTGCTGGAGCCCTGCAGCAGGCTGCCCAGAAAGGTTGTGGAGTCTCCTTCTCTGAAGAGATTCCAAACCTACCTGGGCATTGTGATCCTGGGCAGCCTCCTGTGGGTGACCTTTCAGGGCGGTTGGACTGGATCATCTCCAGAGGCCTCTTCCAATCCCCACCATGCTGGGATTCTAGGATTCTGAGACACCAAACCTCTGGATTCTGCTTTCAATAAAGCTCAGATTTTTCTGAACCCTGAGTGACAGGCGAGCCGAGCGCCGCCCTCGGGATCACCCATGGATGTCAGCGTGGGAGAGGGAGGGAAGAACAAGACATCTCACTTCTCCTGCTTCTGCATTTGACAAGCCATCCCAGGCAGGGGTGCTAATATTTGATACATTTTCATTTCCCACCCGAGGCTGTCAGGTAATCTTTTTATTGACAGCTCTGCAGGGCTTTTTCTGTCGTCTCAGGGAAAAGGACACGTGCTCCTGCTCGTTAGCAAACCAAAGACAGATTTTGGATGGAGAAACAGCTTCTAGCCACCTCCACCTACAAATAAATCCTCTGGGTATGGGTCTTCAGTAACTCCAGACATTGCAGAATCAATCATAGAATGGCTTAGGTTGGAAAGGACCTAAGAGATCATCTACTTCAACTTCCATGCCACAGGCAGGGACACCTCTCAAATACACTCGGGTGCTGAAGGCCTCATTCAGCCTGGCCTTGAACACTGCCAGGGAGGAGGCATCCACAACCTCTCCAGCAACCTATTCCAGAGTCTTGCCAGCCTCATACTGAAGAATGTCTTCCTGAGATCCAGTCTAAACCTGCTCTCCCTCAGCTTGGAACCATTCCCCCTTGTCTTGTCATTAGACACCCTTAAGCAAAGTCCCTACCCAGCCTTCCTGTAGGTTATCTTCAGGTACTGGAAGGCAGCTATAATGTCCCCCAACAGAGTCTTCTCTTCTCTAGGCTGAACAACCCCAGGTGCCTCAGCGTACCCTCACAGCAGAGGTGCTCCAGCCCTTGGATCATCTTTGTGGCGCTCCTCTGGACTCACTCCAACAGCTCTGTGTCCTTCTTATGATGGTATTCAGGGTGGGGTGTCACAAGAGCAGAGCAAAGGGGAAGAATCACCTCTCTTGAATTTCTGGCACCATCATAGAAGATGCACTGAAGCCTGGTCCACCACACAACACCCTTGGAAACTCCCCAGCACAAAGCCAGAGCTGAAAGCAGGGTAAGATGTGGGTCTCCTCTCACCATCCAAGCACCTGTGCTTCCCCCTCTCTTAGTGGGATAATTTTACAGTGAGTAGAACTCAAATGCCAGGAGATGTTTCTGTGGCTGAAGCGTGACTACATCACATCTAATAATACCCACTAGAGTCACAGCTCACTGGTGGTTCCCGAACTACCATGTGAGGCCACTGGATTGAGCTCCCAGCCATGCAAGGAGTCCCACCAGCCCTCATCCTCAAGCACAACACTTGTCTGCAAAGGATGAGGAGCTCCTATCCTGACCCAGGACAGCTGCTACCATCAGATCTTGATGATGGAGAGAAGATGAACCTGGGGTGATGGCCAACCAGCTTTCTCCTCCTGCTCCTCCCTTAAAGGATGAGGTAGAAGAAGGGAAGGACAGCACTCAATTTCCATAGAAGCAAGACAGGCAGGAGGATGGGACCAGACTTTTTTCGGTGGTGCCCAGTGACAGGACAAGGGCTAACAGGCACAAACTTGAACACAAGAAGTTCCATCTAAACATGAGGAGAAACTTCTTTGTTTTAAGAGTGAGGGAGCACTGGAACAGGCTGCCCAGAGACATTCAAAACCCACCTGGACGTGTTCCTGTGTGACCAAGGTGAACCAGCCTTGGCAGGGCAGTTGGACTCAATGATCTCCTGAGGTCCCTTCCAACCCCCACTATTCTGTGATTCTGCGAACAAAACCACAAACAGGCACAACTTCTGCTTCTCAAGAGGGACATTACTTCTCTGCACCCTGTGTCAGCCAAAAAAACTACAATCCACATTACAAGGAGCAAAGCCAAAGAGTGGGGTGAAGGCAAGTCCTGCTAAACCCAACACCCATCCTCCCATGATTTCTACAGGTCTGAGTCAGGCTCCATCCTGGTACCAAGCCCTTCTGCCTTCCTCAGAGGCAATGCAGCAGGCACTCGAGCATGAGGCAGCCCCTGTCCCAACATACCCAGCTCCACCACGGAATCATAGATTCACAGAATAGTTTGGGATGGAAGGGATCTTAAAGATCATCTAGCTCCAACCCCCATGCCATGGACAGGGACACCTTCCATTAGACCAGGTTGCTCAAGGCCTTATCCAACCCATCCTTGAACACTTCCAGGCCTTGCTGAAGACCTGCACTGACAATTGCAAGAAGAAGAACTATTAAAAAGGTAAAAGATTTCCAAAGGGCAGTGATGTTCTCACCACACTATCAGTGTCCCCCTGCAGAGGGGGAGCAAGTCAGGAAATATTGACCCATTTTAGAGGGACAGGGCAAATAGTTTCTCTTTCATAGAATCAGAGAATTGTTTCAGTTGGAAAATACCTCCAAGATCATTGAGTTCAACTCTCAACCTAACACCAGCAGGGCCATTAAACCATGTCCCAAAGTGTCATGTCCACACATTTCTTGAACACTTCCAGGGATGATGACTCTACCACATCCCTGGGCAACCTATTCCATACTCTCTGCGTTGGTTGAATTGATAAATGAAGATCGTGGAAGTTGGAAGACTCTTCCCTTAAAGCCCTTCTTTCCCTGCTGTTCCATTACCACACTTGGGGAAAGGTCACGAGGAGAGAAGCCCAAGATGGCAACTTCCCAGCAAGATGAACACTCAATCCAGTGAAAGAAACTAAAGCAGGGCCAGAAATACCACCAATAATGGTGCCAGTGAGGAAAAACCTGCAAGAACCTGACACAAAACTGTCAGGCCTCCATTCCATCATTAGACACCATCTTCAGACCTCTCCCTCTGACAATTACTTACATGAGGAAGGCCAAGGAGGACATTGCACCACCCAACCTCCACAGGTTGCAGAACAGGCCTTTCCATAGTTCTGGGGAAGAAAATTGCCTCCTCAGTGTAGTTTGGAGCAGCAGGGTCACTTCTGTTTCTGAAGCTACCAGGCTTTGCTCAGTGTTGAGGCTGACAGCATGGGACACAGTGAGATAGATGCTCTGGGTGCATCTCACCATCATTATGATATTGCTGTGGCTAATTTGCACAGATCATAGATTCCCAGCATGATGGGGGTTAGAAAGGACCTCTGGAGATCATTCCATCCAACCCCTCTGCTAAAGCAGGTTCAACCAGAGCAAGTTGCCCAGGCAGGTTTTGAAAGTCTCCAGAGACAAAGCCTAACTGGAGCATGACTCCAGAGATGTATGAGCATAACTGTTTGTGTTTCAAATCTGCTGCCCACCTTGTGTAGGACAAGCCAATTCAGCTTCATCATTTTTAGCAAGCTATTTTCTCCTGAGTATATGAAGAGAAGCAGGTTTGAGATGGACATCCTGAAAAGAGAAACTGGTAAGGAATCACCCCAGCCACCAGCTCCTAAGGCAGCAGACCCAGGACAGCCACATTCTCCCCAGCACTGGAAGTCTGCTAGATATTATTTTTCCATTTCATGGCTGTTACATATTTTCAAATTGTGAAAACAAGCAGGACACTAAAGACATAGGGTAAGATGACAGCCATCCAGTGAGGACAGCCATGGTTTCCTAAAGAGCTCATGAGAGGCAGATCAGCAAACCCCCAGAGATATACTTTTGAAAATCCCACCCACAAAATTCATCCAAAAAGTCAGAGGAGAAACTTGGCTGCAAAGGGGAATACTAACAAACGAGAACCTGACACCATGGCAGGAGTGACGTGCTCCACATTCCCAGACCAGTCTCCTGTTCCAGCAACAGCAACTGTCCCAGTTCACAGCAGAGTTATTTTGGGTCTCCCCTTCTCCAGATCTTTTGATGAAAACTGGCTCCAATCTCCTTCATATCTACCAGGCCAACTTTGCATCCTTGGCCTCCTGACATTCAGCAAACGTGTGACAGGTGGTTTCAGCTCCTTGGGCCAAGAGGTCCTACCGCAGCCTGCCCGGTGCTGCAGAGTGATGTCACAGAATCACAGAATATTCGGTTGGAAGGAACCTTAAAGATCACCATGTTGTGCAAGAAGTGCTGCTGATCCTCCCCTGCATGTCCCTGTGCAGCACCTGCACATCGTAATGCTCAGAATGACCATGACTGACCATTCAGGTCTTCTCTCCACTTTCACAGAACCCCAGCATGGTGGGGGTTTGAAGGGACCTCTGGAGATCATCCAGTCCAGCACCTCTGCTAAAGCAGGGTCACCCACAGCAGGGTGCTCAGGATCACAATGTCCAGGTGGGTTGGGAATCTATCCAGAGAAGGAGACTCCACAACCTCTCTGGGCAGCCTGCTACAGGGCTCTGAACCCTCACAGCAAAGTTTCTCCTAATGCTTACACAGAACCGCCTGGATTCCAGTTTGTGCTCATTGTCCCTTGTCCTGTCCCTGGGCACCACTAACAAGAGTCTGTACCCAGCCTCTCACCCCCCACACTTTAGTTCTTGCTGAGCACTGAGCAGGTCCCCTCTCAGGCTGCTCTTCTCCAGGCTCAACAGCCCCAGGGCTCTCAGCCTTTCCTCCTCACAGAGATGCTCCAGGCCCCTCAACAGCTCTGTAGCCTCCACTGAGCTCTCTCCAGTAGTTTCCTGTCTCTTTTGAACTGTGGAGCCCAGAACTGGACCCAGGACTCTAGCTGTAGCCTCACTGGGACGATCATTCTACAGGAGATGACAGAAGATGAGGCAGGCATAAAAAGCTCCGAGAGGGTTATGCAAATATGAAGGGAGCTGAGCGATAGTTTATTAACTACCTCCACTCAGCACTAATTGTCTTCAGGAGGCTCTGCAAACATTAATTAAGCTGCTACCACCTGCAAAGTGGCTGAGAAGGAACACTCAGGTTGATGTGCAGGAGAGCCAATGAGGATTCTCAAGTCTGGGCCTCTTGTAGGGCTTCTGGTTGGGCTCTTCACCAGCATCTGCAGTCCTGGGTCCTCTTCTGGGCTCCACAGTTCAAGAGACACAGGGAACTACTGGAGACAGGCCAGTGGAGGCTCTGAAGATACTGAGAGGCCTGGAGCATCTCCGTGAGCAGGAAAGGCTGAGAGACCTGGGGCTGTTGAGCCTGGAGAAGGGCAGCCTGAGAGGGCATCTTCTCCATGTTCAGCAAGAGCTAAAGGGTGGGGAGTAACAGGCTGGAGCCAGACCCATGTCAGTGATGCCCAACGACAGGACAAGGGACAGTGGGCACAAACTAGAACCCAGGAAGTTTCATGTGAACATGAGGAGAAGCTTTTTGATGTGAGGGTTCAGAGCCTTGCAGCAGGCTGCCCATAGAGGTTGTGGAGTTTCCTTCTCTGAAGAGATTCCAAACCCACCAGGACACTGTGATCCTGGGCACCCCGCTGTGGGTGATCCTGTTTTAGCAGGGGGCTGGACTAGATGATCTCCAGAGGTCCCTCACAACCTCACCAGCCCTTTTGGATCAATAGCCAACTCCACACCACCAAATTCCTGCCTTGTGCCACCACTCTGTTCTGCAAAGGGCTTTTACCAATTTCAGCTCACCTGAAGGTGCTTCACCAGGCAAGCTCCAGGAGAACAATCTCATAGGTATGTCAGGGCTCTTCCACATTCTCTGCCAACACCAAGATGCAGCAAACCAAGAGGGCACACCACCAAACCACATCTCTCAGCACATGGCAATGTCAAATCACCCCAATAAGCTATGTCCAAGACCATGAAGGGATGAATCATTACAAGGACCACTGAGCAAAGACTTTTTGGATGTTCTCCACTGCTCCACGCTCAAAGGTCAGAAATCCCCTCACTGGAATACCCCTGGCATGGACTCTCTATAAAAAGCCCCAGGAGCTCAGGGCAAAGCCCACGTGCAGACCATAAAGCAGCAATCCCCAGCCTGCTGGGATTCTGCACATGCCACCAGGCAGCTCACCAAAGGCGTGTGAATAGCTGGAGTCCAAACCTGAGTCTCAACTTCACTAACGCCTCCCAGACTTTTCACATTAGCTCCCAGAAGGACCCTGACCTGGTTATTGCTTGGGCATAGGGCCAGATGATGTGGACTCAGGTCTACTCCAGTACTATGAACCCCACACTGCTTTGTGAGGGTTTAAGAAAAAAGAATTATGATCTCAGGTGAGGTTCTAGCAGTCCCACACAACTTGATGCAAGATCTTTCCAAAGATCCTTATCAGCATTAGGATTCTAGCTCTGCTGAGACCCCACCTGCAGTGCTGGGGCCAGCTCTGGGGTCCTCAGCACAGGAGGGATGTGGACCTGTTGGAGTGGGACCAGAGGAGGCCACAGCAATGATCCAGAGAGTAGAACTCCTCTACTGTGAGGACAGGTTTAGAGAGTTGGTGTTGTTCAGTGGCAAGAGGAAAGGGGAGAAGGGAGAGGGCTTTCTGGTGGGCTTTCAAGACTTAAAGAGAGCTACACAAAGAATAGGAACAGACCTTTTAGCAGGGCCTGTTGTGACAAGACAAGGTGATTTGAAACTGAAAGAAGAAGATTTAGAATGGAGAGAAGGAATAAATTTGGTATGATCATGGTGGTGAGACCCTGGCCCAGGTTGCCCACAGCGGTGAGAGATGCTCCATCCCTATAACCTTTCCAGGTCAGGTTGTTTGCAGCTCTGAGCAACCTGCTCTAGTTGCAGATATCCATGCCCTTCAAGGGTCTATTCCAACCAAAATCATTCTATGATTCCATGATTTCTTTCACAATAACCCAATGTGATCCATGGTTGTGGAGAACAACAAAGAAAACACAACCTTCTGCAGGCCAAGGTAGATGAGGAGATAAAATTATCAGAAGGAAGAATAAAAGAAATCTTAGAATCATAGAATTGTTTTGGTTGGAAAAGCTCCCTAAGATCATCCAGTCCAACTGTCAACCTAAGACCAGCATGGCCATTAAATCATGTCCTGAAGTGCCATGCCCCCATGTTTCTTGAACACCTTCAAGACAATGGCTCCACCACCTCCGTGGGCAACTTGTTCCAACCCAATTTAACCATGATGGGGCTGAGAGTGTCCAGCCAACATAAGCCTGGGAAATGAGGCTGAGTCCTGCTCTTGCTAAATTCATCAGGAGTTGCAGGCTGGGAGAGGGGCTGGGGGAACGACGGCCACGTGCCACCAGGGCAAAGCTCCAAGAGCTGCCGACACTGCCAAGATGAACGATGCATGAAAGGGACCTCTGCAGCCCCACAAAGCAGCTGAGCCATGCCAACAAGGAGCCAGGGGTGGGCTGGGAGGCAGATCCCCCTCGAAAGCACGCCCGAGGGATCTGCAGGGCACTCGCATTACTGCAGCTCTAAAATAAAGTGACTGAAATTAGAAACTGCAGGGATTATGGAGGCAGCTTCCACACTCCTCATCCTCGAGTACCAGCACGGAGCGCTCCTCAGACACGCATCTCGGGAGCTTTCTTTGCATTTTAGGAGAGGTAAAGCCACCCGCTGGTAGGAGGATAGAGGATTGCAAGGACCAAGAGGCAGGTCTGCCACTGGAGCATGGTCCTGGACTCTCCTCAGATGGCAGCTGAACCCTGCAGAGATGTAGCTGCACGTGATGACACGCAGCAGAGGCTTTGAGCTTCAGCCAGTAAAGTGAAGATGCAATCAGGCTTTGCCCCCAGACATGAGGTGTTGATGATGCAGGTGCAAAACCGCCTTAGGAGGATTTGTTGCCCCTCCACTTTGAGCACACAGATATTTTGGCACTGTCCTAACACAGATGGGCAGGTAACCAAGGGCCACATCAAACCTGAGGTCTTTCCCCTGGGCTGTTTACAGACACAAGGGTTGTGGAGCAAAGTAGCAATGCCCTGAGATGCCCCCACCACATGGGTGGGGCTGCTGGTTCTGCTGCTCACACAAGGCAAATCACAGAAGCATTGACTGCTTTAGGTTGGAAGGGACCTTTAAGATCATCAAGTCCAAATGTGAACCCTGCTGCCAGGTCACCACTAAATCATATCCCTCAGCACCACATCTCCATGGCTTTGAAACCTCTCCAGGGATCGGGACTACACTATTGCCCTGGGCAGCCTGGGCCAGGTCTTGATGACCATTTCAGGGAAGAAATTGTTCCTCGTGTCCAATTTAAACCTCCCCTGGTGCAACTTGAGCACATTTCCTCTTGTCCTATCACTTGTTCCTTGCACGAAGAGACCAACCCCACCTCACTCCAGCCTCCTTTCAGGGATTTGTAGAGAGCCAGAAGGGCTCCTGTCAGTCTCTTCCAGGCTGAACAACCCCAGGTCCCTCAGCTGCTTCACACCTGACCTGTTCCTCAGACCCTTCACCAGCTTCACTGCCCTACTCTGGACATGCTCCAGCACCTCAATGTCCTTCTTGAAGCAAGGGGGTCCAAAACTGAACCCAGGATTCGAAGTGTAGCCTCACTGATGCCCAGTACAAGGAGGAGGATCCCTGGCCTGGCCCTGCTGGCCACAATTTCTGATCCGTATCCCATAATCTCTTGAATTTGGGAAGCTGCACTCCTGCAATGACCCTTCTTTATTTATCTTGAGGAAAAGGGAGGAGATTTGGCGGAGGGGGGGGGTTGGGGGTAAAACCTTCTTAGCCTTTTCCACCAGCTGCCCACATTTCACAACCTGTCACTGCCTAAGCCAGGCTGTCACCACTCCCAGACTCTTGTTTGGCCAAAACCAAACTGTCTCCAAGCAAATAGTTTGGGAAACCCTGTCCTCTTCTTTCCCCATGCATCCAACCTGACCCCTCCCACCAAAGCACCAACTCCTGGGGGCTCAGCACTTGCCTTGCCTAATGTGTCACACTCCAAGAGCTCCTCCAGCACAGGCTCCATGTGTAATCCCCACAAAGTACTTCCAGAACCAGCTGCAGCTCTCCTTAATTAGTCTCTATGGGCAACGGGCATTAATGATGCCAGGCTGATGAGTAACTCCTTCGGTGGCAGCCCCACCATCCCCCCTCAAGCCTCTCTGCAAGTCCTTCCTGGGTGGCTCCATTCAGCAGAGAAACCTCTTGGCCAACCTTCTCTGCTTGCAAAGTCAAGTTCAGAGCAGCTGAACCATGGGCACTGAGCTCCAAGGTGGTGTCATCTAGAGGAGGAAAGCAATGAGCAGTCCCAAGACAAGGGTAGGTTGGATGACAGCTTGAGCAACCTGCTCTAGAGGAAGGTGTCCCTGTCCATGGCAAGGGGATTGCCACTAAATGATCTTCAATGTCCAGTCTAACCCAAACCACTCTGTGACTCTAAGGGAAAAGGGTCTCCCCAGCTTCTACTCTGCCCTGGTGAGGCCAGAGCTGGAGAACTCGGTCCAGTTCTGGGCTCCCCAGTTCAAGAGAGAAAGGGAACTATGCCAGACAGTCCAGTGGAGACTACAAAGAGGGGCCTGGAGCATCTCTATTGAGAGGAAAGGCTGAGAGCCCTGGGGCTGTTTAGCCTGGAGAAGAGCAGCCTGAGAAGGGATCTTCTCAATGCTCAGCAAGAACTCAAGGATGGAGGGCAAGAGGCTGGGGACAGACTCTCGTCAGTGGTGCCCAGTGACAGGACAAGGAGCAATGAGCACAAACTGGAACCCAGGAGATTCTATGTGAGCATGAGGAGAAACTTTGCTGTGAGGGTTCAGAGCCCTGAGCAGGCTGCCCAGAGAGGTTGTAGAGTTTCCTTCTCTGGAGAGATTTCAACCCCACCTGAACATTGTGATCCTGGGCACCCCACTACGGGTGACCCTGCTTTAGCAGAGGGGTTGGACTGCATGATCTCCAGAAGTCTCTTCCAGCACCCCGAGGAATGGTCAACATGGGGAATCAACTTTCAGCAGCCTGACAGCACCCCCAGCTTTAGGGTAACATCACACAGGGATCTGGAGTGAAGCCTCAAAGTACAGACACAGGCTCTGGCTCCTCCTGCAAGAGCTTGGTGTGTTTGCTTGAGGGCTCCTTTAACAGGAGCTGCCTTCCAAGAAACACAACCCAGGCAAATGGGGCTCAAGGGTCTGAACAGAAGGAAGCAGGAAAGATGTTATCCCATCAAGCAGTTGTCTTGACTCAGCAGTTTGATGGAAGCCTGCCGCAGAAATCACTTCTTGAGTAAGAGCAGGTTCAGTAATAAAAGCCAGGCACTGTGTCTACCTCGTCCTCTTATCAGGGGCCAGGTTTGAGAAGTAATTAAAACAATTAACAGGGAAAAAAAAAAGCTGAGAATTACAACTTGGTGACTGCAAAAGGAGCTGGAGGAGCTGCTCCTGTTGCTGCTCCTGTGCTTGCAAAGCAGACCCAGAGCTAGCTGCAAAGATTGGCTTGAAATGAAATAGCCAAGTGCATGGTAACAGTAGTTGAATTATGGTAGGACTTTAATGATTCCATGATTCCATTCCATTCCATTCCAACATTAATGATTCCATGGTGACTTTACTACCAGTGTTAGGGCATCAAAGGAAGGAACCAGCCTGGGGTGCCCCAGCATGGTGGGGATTGGAAAGGACCTCTGGAACATCCAGTCCAACCCAAAGCAGGATAACACACAGCAGGCTGCCCAATGTCCAGGTACGTTTGGAAGCTCTCCAGAGGAGACTCCACGACCTTATTGGGCAGCCTGCACCAGGCCTCCAGCACCACCACAGCAAAAAGCTTCTCTTCATGTTCAGATGGAACCTCCTGGGTTCCAGTTTGCACCTATTGCTCCTTGTCCTGTCCCTGGGCACCACTAACAAGAGTCTGTACCCAGCCTCTTGCCCCCCACCCTTTAGTTCTTGCTGAGCACTGATCAGATCCCCTCTCAGGCTGCTCTTCTGCAGGCTCAACAGCCCCAGGGCTCTCAGCCTTTCCTCCTCACAGAGATGCTCCAGGCCCTGCAGCAGCTTTGGAGCCTCCACTGGACTGTCTCCAGTAGTTCCCTGTGTCTCAGTGAGCCCAGAACTGGACACAATACTCCAGGTAGCCTCACTAGAGTAGGGTAGATGGGCAGTAGAATCTCCCTCTACTTGATGTCCACACACTTCTTCGTGCACTGCCATTGGCCTCCTTGGCCACGAGGACAGATTGCTGGCTCGTGGTGAACTTGTCCACCAGCACCCCCAGGTCCTCCTCTGCAGAGCTGAGACCTCCCCCATCCTCTTGACATTCACCCCTCACGGCAAATGGACATGAGCATCAAAATGAATTTAGAGCAGCCAAAGACCCCAGTATGTCCTACCAAGCAGGACTGACCTTGGAGCAAAGCAGAACTGCTCTGTTAGACCAGATCTAGAGCAACATTTGGAGAAAGATCTGCCCAGTAACTGCAGACTGCACTTTCCACTGCAGACAAGGCCAACACCCCTGGACCTGTAGCACTGGGATGACACATTCCAGGTGCCTCCTTTCCTCCAGGAGCTAAATTCATGCTATCCCCAGCATCTGCCCTGCTCCAGTCCCACAAACCAGTTGTCCAGCAGGAGCTGGAGAAGAACTGAAGACAATAAATTAAGCAAAACCTTCTTACAAGCTCAGCAAAACCTTGCAAAGATGGTTCCTGGGGATGAATTTTCTGCTCTTGATGTACCTGTGCAAGTCCCAGCTGCAGCACAGAGATCCCTAGACACTGGCTGGCTCTTTGGGGAAGCAACGTGCTTCCTTCAGGGTGGTGGCTCCCAGGAACAGACACTGCTGGTGACACCTCTTCAAGCAATTAGAGGCTGGGAAGAGCGAGCAGAGCAGCAAGAGGCAGATTGTTCTTATCCTCTGCCTCTTCAGGTCTTTCCCTTCGTGCTGGGTGCAGATATGAGAAGGGAGAAATCTCAGTGCCCTCAGGTCACCAGCTGCTTCATTGAGAAGCCTCAAGGTAGATGTGAAGAGGTACCCAAGGAGCACCACCTTCCATGTGGAGCTTCATCTGCACCTGGGGATCCACCAGCCCCTCCAGCAGCTCCTCCAGATTTGAAACAAGGATGAGACAAAATGGTCTGCAGTGCCTGCAGGCTCCCAAGAAGCTGTCAGTGCTGCTCTCAGGTGGGTGAAGATATCCAGAGCCTGAGAACTCCTTAGCTACTCATGGGTAACACCATCCATTGATTCAGTGAATTAATGAGTGACTTCAGCACCTCTCTTCCACTTGGTAACATCAGGTAAAGACCGAGAGATCTGGGGCTTTTGATCCTGGATAAAGGAAGTCTGAGAATCTTCTCAATGCTGATCAGTATCTAAAGGGTGAGTGTCAGGAGGATGGGACCAGGCTTTTTTCAGTGGTGCCCAGTGACAGGACAACGGCACAGATTTGAACATAAGAAGTTCCATCTAAACATGAGGAGGAACCTCTTGACTTTGAGGGCAACAGAGCACTGGAACAGGCTGCTCAGAGAGGTGGTGGAGTCTCCATCTCTGGAGACATTCAAAACCCACCTGGACATGTTCCTCTGTGACCTCTCTAGGTGAACCTGACTTGGCAGGGGGGTTGAACTCAATGATCTCTAGAGGTCCCTTCCAACCCCCACCATTCTGTGATTCTATGAACGCTTTCAGTCTCCAGAGCAATAAACCCTGAACCTCCCCCTTGACAAACCCAAGTGGCTTTCATAGACTCTAGAATGGCTTGGGTTGGAAGGGAACTTAAAGATCATCTAGTTCCAACCCCCCTGCCATGAGCAAAGACACCTTCCACTAAAGCAGGTTGCTCAGGGCTTCATCCAACCTGGCTTTGAACACCACCAGGGAGGGGGCATTCACGACCTCCCTGGGCAACCTGTTTTAGTGTCTCACTGCCCTTATTGTAAAGGATTTTGGGATGCAAACCCACACAACCCAGCTCAAAGACTTTTAAACCAATAAACCACCTCCGATTTTTGGTTGGACCTATACGACAGCCCAGGAGGACAGCTCTCAATAAAACCAGAGTGGAAAATCAATATTTGGCTGCATGGAAATTTAGAACAACTTGGGAAGCAATTAATAATGCTCAGTATTAATAATTTCATAGATTCATAGAATGGTTTGGGTTGGAAGGGACCTTGAAGATCATCTAATTTGCACCATCTCTGATGCAAAGGAACAACATCACTGATAAAATAAACCTCCAGCCTATTTCTTTCTATACAAAGTGAGTTGTGCCTGCCCATGGCAGGGGAGTTGGAACTAGACAATCCTTGTGGTCCCTTCCAACCCTGACTGATTCTATGAAAGGAGCAAAAAAACAGCAGAGCTTGGCCCTCACTTTGCCAAGTTAAAGGGAAAATAGGGCAAATGAGGTTCCTCAGCATGCTGCGAGCGAGTCCTCACCAAACAGCTATCCCAGTATCTCTCTTCTGTCCCCCTGGACTCAGCACTGGCGAGGCTGCACCTCGAATCCTGGGTTCAGTTTTGGGACTCTAACTTCAAGAAGGACATTGAGGTGCAGGAGCTAAGCCAGAGAAGAGCAACAGAGTTGGTGAAGGGTCTGAAGAACAAATCTTGTGAGGAGCAGCTGAGGGATGTGGGGTTGTTCAGCCTTAAGAAAAAGAGGCTGAGGGGAGATCTTCTGGCTCTCTACAACTCCGTGAAAGGAGGTTGAGACCAGGTGGGGACTGATTTCTTCTACCAAGGGACAAGAAGTAAGACAAGAGGAAACGGCCTCAAGTTGCCCCAGGAGAGCTCTAAGTTGGATGTTAGAAGAAACTTCTCTGAAAGGGTTCCCAAACTGGCACAGGCTCCCCAGGGAGGTGGTTGAATCCCCACCTTGGAGGTGTTTCAAAGACACAGATGTGGTGCTGAGGGACGTGGTTTAGCACCAGCCTTGGCAGAGTTAGGGAATGGTTGGACTGGACGACCTTAAAGGTCTTTTCCAACCGAAGAATTCTATGATGTTATGGTTCTACTGCGACCTGCAACACACAGAGCTGCTTTTCCATCCCAACAAGCTCCCTTGTCTTTCAAGCCTCTGAGGATCTCACAGCATGTTATTGGTTTTATGTTCAGCAGCATTAAGGTGACAGCTTGGGGAAACTGAGGCAGCGATTGGTGAGAACTGGTTGCAACCAACGTGGAAAACTAGCAGAGGACATCACTGATGCCCTCATCTCCAGGACCTACCTTGCTTTAATTTCACATCCATCCCTTCCTCCACACACTGGACTGAAACAAGAGAGGATTCATGTGGGATGTAAACAGCAGAGCTGCACTTTTCCCTCCCCATGTTGGGCTTTCAAGCTGGTGGTGACTCTCTGCAGTGTCACCCTGTCCATCTGCTGAGTGCCACATGGGCAAGAGGCCAGTGTCAGGTTCCAGTGCAGCAATTCACAAACTCTCCAGCTATTAATACTGCAGGGGGGGTAGTGAGGTTTAAACACCAGGATATTAATGTGGCATGCCACTTGTACCATGGGATTTGTACCAACTCTGAGCAGGCATCCTGGACCTACAGGCCTGCTGGTCTGTGAGTCACACCTGTAGCAGCCCAAGCCAGGTCCCAGGTTCTAGGGACCTCTCTGCCCTCTATAGCTGAAGCTTTGCCCATAAAACATGGTTCATCACTTTACTCACTGTTTAGGGCTACTTCTGCTGCAAACCCACACAGAACAACATCTAGATGAGGTTTAAAGGTCCTTCAAACACTGTCACAGCCCAGGTCTCAGTCTCTATGGACTTCTCTGCTCTCCATAACTCCAGCTTTGAGCCCATAAAACATGGTTAATTTGAAGCCTTACTCAGTGTTTGAGTTAATTCTGCTGCAAACTCACACAGAACAACATGTAGTTGATGTTTAAAGGTGTTTTAGCCCCAGTCCCAGCCCAGAGTCATGCCCCAGGCACCACTCTGCCCTCCAATACCCAGGACGTACCCACAAAACATGGGTCTCCTTGATCCTGAGTTTTCCTCCTTCCCCCCCCCTTAATTATTTTGCATGGTTTGAAGCACTCTTCCCCACCTGCACATTACCTTTCAAGCTTTTCCTGACTTAAGGTGCTAAATCTTTCAGGGATGAACCCAATGGAGGACACTTTGTCGTCAGAGGAATTTCTTAACATCACTCCTCAACCTCCCAGAAGCTTTTTCCCCACCTAAGAGACAACAAAAGTGGGGTGCAGAAAAACAGACAGACTCTTTTTACACCAGAGAAATGGATCAACCGAAGAAACAAGGACAAAACTCCACACAACCAACCCCAAATCAGGGATGGGACTTCACCACTGCCCTGGGCTGTTTGGTCCAGGGCTTGAAAACCCTTTTCATGAAGAAACTGTTCCTCATGTTCAACCTAAACCTCTCCTGGTGCAGCTTAAGGCCACTACGTCTTGTTCTATCACTTGTTCCTTGCAAGAAGAGACCAACCCTCACCTGGCAGTGAGGGGACTCCAGCTAGGCAGCCTGGGCCAGGGTTCTACAACCCATTTGGGGAAGAAATTGTTCCTCATCTCCAACCTAAACCTTCCCTGGGACAACTTGAGGCTGTTTCATCTTGACCCATTGCTTGTTCCTGTTCAGTTGCAGAGAGCCCTAAGGTCTCTCCTCAGCCTCCTCTTCTCCAGGCTGAACAACCCCAGGCCCCTCAGCTGCTCCTCACCAGGCTTGTTCTCCAGACCCCTCACCAGCTTCATTGCCCTTCTCGGGACCTGCTGCAGCACCTCAATCTCCTTCTTGGAGTGAGTGGCCCAAATCCTCCCAGACCATCCATTTCCTCTCATTCTATCACCTGATACTACAGGGAGAAGAGACCAAGCCGCACCTCACTCTAACCTCCTTCCAGCAGACTCACAGAGAGGCAAAGGAGCAAGCAGCCCAAACCCTGCTCTGTGGAAGCTCTTTTCGAGCCCTCCTAACAAATTTCCTGGCTCTTGGGCAGCGGCAGCAGATGACAGATCACCGAACCTTGAGATTAATTGCTCTCCAAAGTGAGATGGTCGTGTTTGCTCCCCGACGTCAGCACATCCCATCAATCTCGGCAGCCGAGTGCCGCTGTCAGGAGTTAATCCTCCCCCCCTGCCCCATCCCCTGCTCACCAGGCAGGGACTTCATTTCCACTTCATTACTTCACAATGCACCGAGCCGCCCAGCACCTCGCTCACCGCCCAGCGCCTCGCTCACGAACCAGCACCTCGCTCAGCACCCAGCGCCTCGCTCCCCGCCCAGGGCCTCGCTCACCACCCAGCACCTCGCTCACGAACCAGCACCTCACTCACGAACCAGCACCTCGCTCACGAACCAGCACCTCGCTCAGCACCCAGCACCTCGCTCACCGCCCAGCGCCTCGCTCACGAACCAGCACCTCGCTCAGCACCCAGCGCCTCGCTCCCCGCCCAGCACCTCGCTCACCGCCCAGCACCTCGCTCACGAACCAGCACCTCGCTCAGCACCCAGCGCCTCGCTCACCACCCAGCACCTCGGTCACGAACCAGCACCTCGCTCAGCACCCAGCGCCTCGCTCAGCACCCAGCGCCTCGCTCAGCACCCAGTGCCTCGCTCACCGCCCAACGCCTTGCTCAGCACCCAGTGCCTCGCTCAGCACCCAGTGCCTCGCTCAGCACCCAACACCTCGCTCAGCACCCAGCGCCTCGCTCACCGCCCAACACCTCGCTCAGCACCCAGCGCCTCGCTCACCGCCCAGCGCCTCGCTCACGAACCAGTACCTCGCTCAGCACCCAGCGCCTCGCTCACCGCCCAACGCCTCGCTCAGCACCCAGCGCCTCGCTCAGCACCCAGGGCCTCGCTCACCGCCCAGGGCCTCGCTCACCACCCAGCGCCTCGCTCAGCACCCAGGGCCTCGCTCACCGCCCAGCGCCTCGCTCAGCACCCAGCGCCTCGCTCAGCACCCAGAGCCTCGCTCACCGCCCAGTGCCTCACTCACTGCCCAACGCCTCGCTCACCGCCCAGCACCTCGCTCACCGCCCAGCGCCTCGCTCACGAATCAGCACCTCACTCAGCACCCAGCGCCTCGCTCACCGCCCAGTGCCTCGCTCACCGCCCTGCCACCTTGCCCAGCACTGCCTCCACCACGCTGCCGGGCTGGGAGCCCAGTTCCGGCTTCCCACCTGATGGCATGGAATCATGAAATGTGTCAGGTTTGGTTGGAAGGACCTTTAAAGGTCATCTCATCCAACCCCCCTGCCCTGCACCCTCAAAGTGAGGGTGGTGAGACACTGGAACAGGTTGCCCAGGGAAGTTATGGATGCCCCCTTCCTGGATGTGATCAAGACCAGGTCAGACAGAACCTTGAGCAACCTGGTCTAGTGGAAGGTGTCCCTGCCCATGGCATGGGGGTTGGAACCAGATCATCTTTAAGGTCCCTCCCAACCCAAACTATTCATTGAATCTTCAACCTTCAATCACATAATCACAGAATATATCTAGTTGGAAGAAATATTTCCTAACATCCAGCCTGAACCTCCCCTGGTGCAACTTGAAACCATTTCAGGCTGCTCAGACTCCAGACAACCTGACCTGCAGAGATGCTTCTGCTTTCTACCTCCTGTGGTCTACACCAGCTCCAAGTGATGCTCCACTATCAGGGTGCGACTCAGGGAAGCAATCCCAGGCAAGCACCAAATGATGGATGGATAACTCATTGTCCTCTTCTCCTTGACCTTAGCCCCATAAAGTCACAGAATGGTTTGGGTTGGAAAGGACCTTTAAACACCACCTAGTCCAACCTCACTGCAGTGAGTATAGACATCTTCAACAAGAGCCCCAAACAACCTGACCTGGAGCGGTTCCAGGGATGGGGCATCTACCACCTCTTTGGGCAGCCTTGGCCAGGGTCTCACCACAAGGCAGGAAGAAGTTACTCAAGTGCAATACTCTCATCTTTCACACACACACCTCTCCCTCCTTTTCGATGCTAAAATCATGGGAGAAATCACAGAATCAGACTACTCCCAGAATCATTTAGGTTGAAAAAGACCTTCAAGATCATCAAGTCCAACCATTAACCTTGCTGCACCAAGTCCACCACTAAGCCATACCCCCAAGAAGCACACCTACATAACTTTTAAACACCTCCAGGGATGGTGACTCAACCACTTCCCTGGGCAGCCTGTTCCACTGCTTGACAACGTTCTCCACAAGAAAACAACACATCCCAAAGGGTCTTCCCTGCTCCTCCGGGAATCTCCTGGAGATTCTGCTCTCCTACACCAAATTTCCAGCATCTGGAGCACCCAGCTTTGCCCTGTATAGACATCTCAATACAGCTTTTCCCCAAGAAGCCCTCGTGCTGCTAAACACAGCCACAGGGAAGAGCATGGAGAATTTCTTCCTATTCTTTCCATAATGCCAGAGGAGGTTTAGGTTGGACATTAGGAAAAATTTCTTTATAGAAATGGTTGTCAAGCTGAGGCAATTCAAGGTGCTGGAACATGTCCAGAGAAGGGCAATGAAGCTGGGGAAGGGTCTGGAAAACAGGTCTGGTGAGGAGCAGCTGAGGGACCTGGGTTCTTTAGCCTGGAGAAGGCTGAGGGGAGATCTGCTGGCTGTCTCCAGCAAGGAGGCTGGAGCTAGGAACAAGCAATGGGACAAGATGAAACAGCCTCAAGTTGCCCCAGGGGATGTTTAGGTTGGACACGAGGAGCAATTTCTTCCCCAAATGGGTTGTAGAATTTTGGCCCAGGCAGCCCAGGTGGAGTCCCCACCCCTGGAGGGGTTTCAAAGCAGGATAGATGTGGTGCTGAGGGACATGGTTTAGTGGTGACCTGGCAGTGATGGGTTAATAATTGGTCTTGATGAACTTAAAGCTCTTTTCCAACTAGAACAATTCCATGATTTTAACTCCATGCCCTCCTTGGACAAGTGAAGCAGTGCCAAAAAAAAGAAACTTCTGGTGTTTTGTGATGGATAAAGGCTCCCAGTTTACAGGGAATTTCCTGGTCAGCATCACTTTATCCCACCATCTGCTCCATCCGTTACCAGCAGGAGAAAAACTGAACCAGCAGAAAAAAAGTGGAGAAGGATGCGACGGGGAGGAGGCAGCTGCAGCAGTGTCAGGCTCAAGCCTGGAGGGTGGGGTTGTGCCTCTCCAAACCAAAATCCTCACGGGCAAGTGAGAAGAGAAAGTGAAGGGGAAAATAAACAGGATAATGCCCAGAAAAGTGAAGGGGTGGAGGAGGTTTGGGGCGAAGGAGGGGTGAAGTTGAAGGAATTTTGTGTTAGAAAAACAGAATTCTCCTGCTTACTATAATTGGATTTCTAAAATGGTTTGGGTTGGGGGGGGGAGGGTAAATTATTTGGGTATTTTTAACATTTTGGGGTTCTGTTAATAATTTTGGTGTTTGGTTGGGATTTTTTAATCATTTGGGTTTTTTTTTTAATTATTTGGGCCTTTTTTTTAAATAATTGGGGGGGGCAAAATAAATAAATAAATTGTGGGGTTAATCACTGTGGGTTTCTTTTTTAATTATTTTAGGTTTTTTAAATCGTGGGGGGGGTAATCATTTGATTGGTTTTTTACTGATTTGGAGGGGTTTAATCATTTGGGGGGTAACCATTTTGGGGGTTTTTTAATAATTTGTGGGGTTTTCTTTCATCATTTGGGGTTGGTTGTAGTCATTTTGGGTTTGTTTTTTTTTTTCAATATTTTGGGGTTACTTTTAAATTATTTTGGGGTTTTCTTTTAGTTATTTTGGGGGCTGATAATCATTTGGGCTTTTTTTTTTTAAGTCATTCAGGGTTTGGGTTTTTTAACCATTTTGGAGTTGTTTTTAAGTTATTTTGGGGTTTTGTTTAGTCATTTGGGGGTTGTTAATCACTTGGTTTTGGTTTGGTTTGTTTTTTTTTTAGTCATTTAGGGTTTTTTTATCATTTTGGGGTTATTTAAAAATTATTTTGGGGTGCTTTTTATCATTGTGGGGTTAGTCATTTTGTTGGGGAGTTTTAATCATTTGGGATATTTTTTTTAGTTATGTTGGGGGTTTTTTTAGTCATGTTGGGATTATTTTTAAACCATTTTTGCCCTTGCAAAGCAGAGGCTTGCAAATCCTTCCCTCTTTTTTATTGTCCCTTTCATGCATCTCATTACTCCTGCAGCCACCCTTTCCAGGCTAACAAAGACCAGAGGGTGTTTTCAGCAGCTTTGCTACCCCCTGGGGAATTACAAACCCTAAAAGCAAGATGTCCAAGCACCTAGGTTTACCTACCCCATCTTGTCCACCACCAAACTTTTCCTGTGGGAATAAATTCTCCTGGATGCATTGGGCTGCTTCAGGCAGTGGCAGAACAATTGGCAGCTCCTTAACTTGGTAGGTGGCACTCAACAGCCCTGGCACACAGACAGGGGTTTGTCATCCTAACTCTGAGGTGATCCAGGTGGCAACTGCTGAAGATGTATTTAATTAACTGGTGGAGACCTTCCCTTGGTTGGTCTGCTCTTGGGTTTCATACCATCATTGAATGGTAGGGGGTTGGAAGGGACCTCTGGAGATGACATCAAGTTCAACCCCCTTGCAGGGTCACCCAGAGCAGGTTGCACAAGATCACAATATCCAGGTAGAGGTTGGAAGGGCAGCCTGGGCCAAGTCTTGACAACCCTTTCCATGAAGAAAATATTCCTCATGTCCAGCCTAAACCTCCTCTGGTGCAATCTGAGGCTGTTTCCTCAACTGTGGCAGTAAAAGCATCTCTCCCACCACCCGCCTCTCCCAGGCATAATCCACAAACTACTTAACAAGCAGGTTAGGATGCAGAGCAGGAGATGGCCATGAGCAGGAGATGGCCATGAGCAGGAGATGGCCATGAGCAGGAGGAGAGAGCCAGGCTTTTAACTGGGGAAGTTCAGCTGGGACATAGAATCATAGAACTATTTCAGTTGGAAAAGACCTCTAAGATCATCAAGTGATGGCCAACCAAAGACCACCAGGCCACTAAACCAAGAGCCATGTCCACACATTTCTTGAACACCTCCAGGGATGATGACTTCACCACCTCCCTGGGCAGCCTGTTCCAGTGCCTGACCACTCTTTCAGGACAGAAATTGTTTGTCATCTCCAACACAAACCTTCCCTGGTGCAACTTGAGGCCCTTTCCACTCATTCTATCACCTGATCCTAGGGAGAAGAGACCAACCCCCACCTGGCTCCAACCTCCTTTCAGGTAGCTGTAGAGAGCCAGAAAGTCTCCCCTACATAATTTATTTAGCTTTAAAAGTTGCCCCTTTGTACTTTTGTACTTCTATGCTTTCAAACACCCATGCCTGAAAATCCAGCAGTTTTGTGGGCCACCTTTTAAAACCTGGGTGATTTTCAACACACACACACACACACACCCTGAGCCATGAAAACCACCAGCACAGGAGCATTTGCAAGCCCTCAGGTCTTAAATCCCTGCCAAAATTAAAAGCAGAGAACATCCCTGATGGGGAAAAAAAGCCCACCCAGCTCTGCCCAGGTTGCTTATTCCTGCTGAACACACGGATATTTTGCTGCTCCTTGTAACTCTCAGTTCATTTCCCTGCCGCGGTTTTCCTGGGGAAAGGGAAATAAAAAGCAATTCCCTAAAACAAAACAAAAAAACCCATGAGAGAATGTGAAGGCAGGAGCATCCTGCCATCTAGAGGGGCCTGGAGGAGCATCCTGTGTGCACTGGGCTTCTGATCTGCTCTAGGTGGGAAAGGGGAAAGAGAGACTGGGGGGGGAAAGAGAGACTGGGGGGGGAAAGAGAGACTGGGGGGGGGAAGAGAGACTGGGGGGGGAAAGAGAGACTGGGGGGGGAAAGAGAGACTGGGGGGGAAAGAGAGACTGGGGGGAAAGAGAGACTGGGGGGGAAAAGAGAGACTGGGGGGGAAAAGAGAGACTGGGGGGGAAAAGAGAGACTGGGGGGGAAAGAGAGACTGGGGGGGAAAGAGAGACTGGGGGGGAAAGAGAGACTGGGGGGGGGAAAGAGAGACTGGGGGGGAAAAGAGAGAATGGGGGGGAAAAGAGAGACTGGGGGGGAAAAGAGAGACTGGGGGGAAAGAGAGACTGGGGGGGAAGAGAGATGGGGGGAAAGAGAGACTGGGGGGGAAAAGAGAGACTGGGGGGGAAAGAGAGACTGGGGGGGAGACTGGGGGGAAAGAGAAACTGGGGGGGAGGGGACAGAAACTGGGGGGAGGGGACAGAAACTGGGGGGAGGGGACAGAAACTGGGGGGAGGGGAGAGAAACTGGGGGGAGGGGACAGAAACTGGGGGGAGGGGAGAGAAACTGGGGGGAGGGGAGAGAAACTGGGGGAGGGGAGAGAAACTGGGGGGAGGGGAGAGAAACTGGGGGGAGGGAGACTGGGGGGAGAGAAACTGGGGGAGGGGAAGAAACTGGGGGAGGGGAGAGAAACTGGGGGGAGGGGACAGAAACTGGGGGGAGGGGAGAGAAACTGGGGGGAGGGGACAGAAACTGGGGGGAGGGGAGAGAAACTGGGGGGAGGGGAGAGAAACTGGGGGGAGGGGAGAGAAACTGGGGGGAGGGAGAGAAACTGGGGGGAGGGGAGAGAAACTGGGGGGGAGGGGAGAGAAACTGGGGGGAGGGGAGAGAAACTGGGGGGAGGGGAGAGAAACTGGGGGGGAGGGGAGAGAAACTGGGGGGAGGGGAGAGAGACTTGGGGGGGGGAAAGAGAGACTTGGGGGGGGAAAGAGAGACTTGGGGGGGGGAAAGAGAGACTTGGGGGGGGAAAGAGAGACTGGGGGGGAAAGAGAGACTGCGGGGGGGGGAAGAGAGACTGGGGAAGGGGAAGAGAGACTGGGGAAGGGGAAGAGAGACTGGGGGGGGTAAGAGAGACTGGGGGGGGGTAAGAGAGACTGGGGGGGGGAAAGAGAGACTGCGGGGGGGGAAAGAGAGACTGGGGGGGAAGAGAGACTGGGGGGGGAAGAGAGACTGGGGGGAGAAGAGAGACTGGGGAGGGAAAGAGAGACTGGGGGGGAAAGAGAGACTGGGGGGGGAAAGAGAGACTGGGGGGGGAAAGAGAGACTGGGGGGGAAAGAGAGACTGGGGGGAAAGAGAGATTGGGGAACAATAAGGGGGGAGAGATGGGGGAGAATAAGGGGGGGAAAGATGTGAAGTAAAGAGCAAAAAGGTGGGAAAAGAGAATAGATAGAGGAAGGGAGAAAATATGTGAAAAGGGGGAAGATGTGAAAAAAGGGGAAAATACGGGGGGAAGGAAAAAAAGAAGGGGGAAATGGGGAAAAGGGAGGAAAAAGAGAGAAAGATGGGAAAAAAGGGGGGGAAATGGGGAAGAGAGGAAAGGTGGGGGGGAAAAGCGGGGAAGGGAAAGAGGGGAAGGGTACAAGGCGTGAGAAAACTTCGAAGAGGAAAGAGAAAGTTCCTTCCACTTAGATGTGTAATTAAACCTCTGCTTGATCCCAAATTAAGGAACTCACTGGAAGGATCCCTTCTTGTTAACCCCTGCTGAAAGGATTCCTTCTTGTTTAACACATATGGAGTGAAGTTCCAACCCCAAAACCATTTTAGAAGCTAGTAGGGGTGGGCTGAGCCACCAAATGCTGGGTTTGGGCTACACCCTCATTGTCCTCTTGGCTAAACTCTCAACCCACCACCCCAGCAGCTGTTCTGCCTTTAGGGGCATCTCCCAGCAAGCAAACCTCAAGAGGGGGTTAATTCATTGACATCTTCCCCTTGGCAAAGCTTTTTCCTGGCTGCTGGAAAGATGCTGAGTTAAACAGCACAGCTACAATTAAATGGAAAACTGGGAAGAGGAGGGGGAAAAGGAGGAAAAAGCCAAAAGAAAT
Source organism: Indicator indicator (assembly GCF_027791375.1). Lineage (NCBI taxonomy): Eukaryota > Metazoa > Chordata > Aves > Piciformes > Indicatoridae > Indicator > Indicator indicator. Next base: position 23,926,298 of record NC_072021.1, read on the forward strand.
AAAGGTAGGTTTGGAGCCAGCAACTGAAAACAGCTGGGGAGGCAATGAGGCAGAGAGAGAAAAGGCAGAGAGGCTGCTCCTGCTTGAAGGAGCTGCCAAGGTGAAGGATCCCAGCCTTGGGATGAAGGGCACCAGGGATTGCATCCCAGTATCCCGATGTGACAGCGAGCCAGAGAGGGGGAGAGGGATTTTGCTTCCACTTAGATGCACCTGGCAGGGCCATGAGGTTTTGCTGGTGCAATTTGAGGAGCCAAAAATTGCTGTGCTTGCACAGGCTAAATCCTGCTTCATCCCAAATCACGACCCAGGGCACAGCCACACTTCCCACAGGGAGCAGAAAGAAGTTGCTTGGTCACTGCCAAGGGATGGCTTAGAGAACCAGAGAATTGTTTGGGTTGGGAAAGGCCTCTAAGATGATCAAGTCCAGCCATCGACCCCACACCACCAGGGCCATGAAAGCCCAGAGTGCCATGTCTACACGTTTCTTGAACACCTCCAGAGACAGTGACTCCACCACCTCCCTGGGCAGCCTGTTCAGTGCCAGACCACTCTTCTGGGACAGAAATCTTTCCTCCATCCAACCTAAACCTCCCTGGGGCACGACTTGAGGCTGTTTCCTCTTGTTCTATCACTTGACACTAGGGAGAGGAGACCAGCCCCCACCTCACTACAACCTCCTTTCAGGGAATCTTCTGTTCTCCAGGCTGAACAAGCCCAGCTCCCTCAGCTGCTCCTCACAAGTCCTCCAGACCCTTCGCCAGCTTCATTGCCCTTCTCTGGACACGCTCCAGCCCCTCAATGTCTTTCTCGAATTGAGAGGCCAAAAACTGAACCCAGGACTCAAGGTGTGGCCTCACCAGAGCTGAGTCCAGGGGGACAATCACTTCCCTGCTCCTGCTGGCCACTCTTGTGGATCCCAGCCAGGATGCTGGTGGCCTTCTTGGCCATCTGGGCACACAGTGGCTGCTCTCCAGCTGCTGTCAACCAAACGCCCAGATCCTTGTCCACCTGGCAACTTTCCAGCCACTCTGCCAAGCCTGGAGAGTTCATGGGGTTGTTGTGACCCAAGTGCAGGAACCAGCACTTGCCTTTGTTGAACCTCATCCCATTGGCCTTGGCCCATTGATCCAGCCTGGCCAGATCCTTTTCCCTACCCTCAAGAAGATCACCACTCCCATCCAGACTAAACACCCCGAGTTCCCTCAGCCTCCCCTCACAGGACTTGTTCTCTAGACCCTCCAGCAGCTTTGTGGCTCTTCAAAGCAGCAACCAAGAGACTCTTAGGTGGCTCCAGCTTCATCCCTCTGCCAAGTCACCACAAGTCCTTTATTTATTTTTTTCCCTTTCCGTAAGCTTCTTCACTTGGGAACTTGACTTTGGACAAAGCCAGGAGCCACATTTCTGCTCCATCTTCTTATTTTCAGCCTTGTTTAAGGTTAAAAAAATAATGTTTTCACCATGGGAACATTACCTTCCATAAAGGAATTTCCTCCTAGCTTTACCAGCTCCCCCCAACAACCTCTCCTAATGTCTTTAATCCAAAACAAACACCACATTGGGAAGATCTGGGACAGAGCATTCCTGAAAGGTTGAACAGCCTACATCCAAGGGGGGATAAAACTGAATCTTGACCTCCAGGCTCCCTTCTGCAGCAAGTCCCTCAGACTCACTCCAGAGTATCAGGCTTTTAATTAAGTGTGACTAATCAGACACTCAGATTTCTCCAACCCTGTTGCATTCCCAAGAGGAAAAGGGGGGGGGAAAATAACCAATCCCCCCCACCCCCAACCCCACACCACTTGTTTGGCCTCCTGCAAGCTGCAGCTCATCACAAGCTGCCAGGCATAGCACACAGACAGCTGCAGGGGCAGAGGAGCCTGAGCTTCCCATTTGCTTCACTTTTGGATTAGTCCCAAAACCTGGGAGATCTGCAGGTACATCAGAAATGAAGAGAGCTTCCTCTTGAGGGAGGCTCATGTTTGGGAGAGGGCATTTGGGCACCTCTTGTCACCACGGGGAACAAGGGGCACCAGCTTTAAGCAGGTGGTACCCAAATTGGACCAAAATGTCTTTCAAATCACAGAATCATAGAGTAATTAAGGTTGGAAAACACCAACATTGTAACCAACACCTCCATGACCTCTAGACCACAGAATCATAGAATTGTTTTGGTTGGAAAAGGCCTTCAAGATCATTGAGTCCAACCATCAACCCAACAGCACCATGTCCATTAAACCCTGTTCCAAGGTGCTATGTCCACACATTTCTTGAACACCTCCACAAATGGTGACTCCACTACCTCCCTAGGCAGTCTGCTCCAATGCCTGACCACTCCTGCAGTACAGGAATTCTAAATGGTGATCGATGGACACACTGAGGGTGAGGAAAGGAAAAAGGAGTCTTTCCACAGCATCTTTTCTGATGGTGAGGCTGACCTCATGCTACAGTTTGGATTTCAAACTGGAGGAGGGAGATTTAGATTAAACACCTGGAGAAAATTCTTCACTGTGAGGGTGGGGAGACAGTGGACCAGGTTGAAGAGAGAAGCTGTTCTAGGTCAGGTTGGATGGAGTTCTGAGCACCCTGCTCCAGTTGAAGATGTCCCTGCTGGCTGCGAGGGGGCTGGAACCAGATGACCGTTAAGGTCCCTTCCCACCCAAAACGTTAGATGATTCTGTATCAGCATGGTAGGATGGGAGTAAGAGTAGAGACACCTGGACAGGCTGCCCAGCTCTGCCCCTAACTCACAGTCCAAAGGCATCCAGAAGTGCCAAGAGTCTTGCAAAATGATGGTGAGAGAAGGTACAGCAGGATAGAGGTGCTGGAGCACGTCCAAAGAAGGGCAAAGGAGGTGGTGAAGGGTCTAGAGAACAAGTTTGTGAGGAGCAGCTGAGGGACCTGGGATTGTGCAGCCTGGAGAAAAGGAGCCAGACAGGAGACCTTCTGGCTCTCTACAATTCCCTGAGAGGAGGTTGGGCCAGGTAGGAGCTGGTCTCTTCTCTCAAGAAACAAGAGAGAGGACAAGAGGAAATGACCTGAAGTTGCCCCAGGGAAGGTTTAGGTTGGACATAAGGAACAATTTCTTCATGGGAAGGGTTTTCAAGCCCTGGTCCAGGCTGCCCAGGGCAATGGTAAAGTCCCCATCTCTGGAGGTGATTCAAAGCCATGGAGATGTGGTGCTGAAGGATGTGGTATAGGGGTGGATTTGGCAGTCCTGTTTAACAGTTGGACTCGACAATATCAAAGGTCTTTTCCCAGCTAAACTATTCCATGATCCTATGGAAACAGCCCACTCCTACCTCAGAAGGAGAATTTAGGAGCTGATCTTGAGGGATCACTTGAGAGTAAGCAGAAGCAGATGCCTGGAAGGGGAGCAGAGACCCTCAAGCCCCTCCTTGAGACATCCACCACAGAGCAGATAAAGTTCCAAACCTAAAAAGAAATTCCTCTGCCTCTAGGCATGGAGCATGGAGCTCACCTAGAAGCTGAGCAGCCCAAGAGGAGATCTGAGCACCATGGAGAGACATCCGCACCTAAACCAGCCCTGCTGACATGACCCTATGAAATGTTCCTTGAGGAAGACATGCAGGAAGTGCCACCAACAGGCAGGGATTTTATCCAAGGAAAAGGAGAAGGGAGCACTGTCGCAGCAATAACACTGTGTCCTCCATCAGCTCCTGCAACTAATTAACCTTCACAGCCCATGGAGACTGACAGACAAGGGTGGGGAGGTGTCAAGAGCCAAGGAATCAGATGAGCCAAGGGACAAATCAACAAGAGGATCTGGGTGAGATCATCACAGTAAAAATTACCCAGGGAGGTGTGAAGCATCGAATCCCTTTTCCATGCCACACCATGCCCTGTTGGCCTCCAAAGCTCTGATCTCCAGCCCTCCCACCCCAAAGCCAACAGCTCTCCGTGCAGGCCCTGGATGCTTCTTGCTGTTTGGTGGAATTGCATCTGCCCAGGGTTTGTGATTCCAAATCCCATCGGAAGGCACCTGTGAAGGCAGTGAGAAGCCTCCTGAAGCTGCGGCAAGGAGGCCATGCCAGGGTGGAGATGCCTGGCATGAGCAGGATGCCAAGCAGGATGCTTCTGTAGGGACTTCACACATGGAAGTGTCCTCTCCAGCCAAGATGAGTAAAGATAGCTCTTGTGCAGCAGACTAAACTTGCAGTTGAGGTCTCTTTCACTCCACATCTCCCTTCTTGCTCATGTGCTACCACCCTGCTCTACCCACCTGGGTCGGGTAGAGCCTCCTGGGAGGTTGGGAAGCAAGTTGGGAAGGGGATAGGGTTACTGGGGGAGCTGGGGCTTGCTCACAGCTGGTGCTGCCTGGCGTTCTCACAGGCAGCTAATTGGGAATTTTCATCACCTGCTGGGAGCAGTTGCTGGTAAATATGGACACAGGAGATGAAAGAGGGAAAAGGGGATGGAGCTGCAGCAGGTGCTTCCCCTAAGGATTTCAGCTGAAATGTTTCCCCAGCCCACAGAAGCCACCTTGCAGGTGTCAAACCCCAGACACAGCCCAGCTCAGGACATTCCTCATTCATCTTCCAACACCAGAATTCACAGAATCCTAGAATGGTTTGGGTTGGAATGGACTTAAAGATCCTCTAGTTCCAATTCCCCTGCCATAGGCAGGGACACCCTGGGTGACCACAGAGGAGCAGGGCCATGCAGACCTGTGGCACTGCCAGCAGCTCTCCTAGGATGATGCTGAAGATGCCTCCTTTTCTCCAGGCTGAACCACCTCAGTTTTCTCAGCTGCTCCTCACCAGCCCTCTTCTCCAGACTCCTCAACAGCTTTGCTGCCCTTCTCTGGACCTGCTCCAGCACCTCAATGTCTTTCTTAGAGCAAAGGGCCCAAAATTTAACCCAGGATTTGAGATGTAACCTCACCAGTGCCTAGTCCAGGGGGACAATCCCTGCCTTAGTCCTCCTGGCCACACTCATGCTGATCCAAGCCAGGATGCTGGTGGCCTTCTTGGGCACCTGGGCATATGCTGGCCCATCTTCAGCCAGCTGTTGACCAACACTCCCAGGTCATTTTCTGCTGGGCACTTTTCAGCCACTCTGCCACACTTAAAACCTGAACCCACACCAATCACACTGCCTTTGTCTGCAAGGTTTCTAGACCTACTTCATGGTGGAATCACTTCCATGGGATCACTCAGGATGCTGCCTTCACCAGGGCTTTCTGGTGAAGGAAAGCAGCAGAGGAATTATGGACTCATTGTCCAGGATCCCATCACAGCAAGTGCCAAACAAACCCCAAACAAAGAGCTTGTAATGAGTTTATTCTGCCTAACAATGCAATAATTACCAGGACAGCTAATTAACACAGAGCTCTATCTGCACTAATTACCTCCTTTTTAATCCTCTCCCCCTCCTTTCACCCATAGAAGCAGCTCCAAGAGATAGTGAGGGAAGGGCTATCAGCAGAGATGCTTTCCACCTCCTGTGGTCTACACCAGCTCCAAGTGATGCTCCACTACCAGGGTGCTACATAGGGAAGTCTCCTGCAGGCAGCAATTCCAGGCAAGCACCAAACTATTGGTGAATACCTCATTGTCCTCTTCTCCTTTTCCTTAACCTCACAGAATCACAGAATAGTTTGAGTTGGAAGGGACCTTTTAAAGGTCATTGAGTCCAACCTCACTGCAGCCAGCAGGGACATTTGCAACTAGAGCAGGCTGCTTAGAGCCCCAAACAACCTGACCTGGATTGGTCTCCTTGGAGCCTTCTCTTCTCCAGTATGAACAACCTGGACTCTCCCAGCCTGGCCTCACAGCAGAAGGGTTCCAGCCCTCCCACTATTGCTGTGGTCTCCTCTAGTCCCAGTCCAACAGGTCCCTGTCTCTGCTGTGCTGAGGACTCCAGAGCTGGCCCAGGACTGCAGGTGGGGTCTCAGGAGAGGGGCAGAATCCCCTCCCTCCACCTGCTGCCCACACTGCTGGGGATCAGCTCAGGACAGGGCTGGCTCTGAGCTCTCCTGCTGGCTCATGCCCAGCTTTTCACCCACCTCCAACTTTCACTTTTCCCCCCATTCCCTCTTTCCCAAGCCAAGCCCTTTTGGAGAGATGGGACACAGGTAATGTCATGCTGCAGGGTGAGGTTCTCGTGTTGCACTTCAGTGTCAAGTCTGAGCTGAGGTCCAGGGCATGTTCCTCACGAACTCTAGAGGTCAAGGCCATAATTCAGACAAACAGGGGAAGCCACGCCGAGGTGTTGAATGATTGAAAACATCACTCACCCCCACCCATGCCCCCATGAAGGTTGCCACCTGTCAGTGTTTGGAGCATGAGAAAATACCCAGGAATGAGCAGAATCCCAAGACGCACAGCTCCGCTCCACCAACTGCCGTAAGGAAGAAGCTGCTAATGGCTCCTCACTTGCTCCAGGGATTATGTCATAGCTCAAATTGTATTCCCAAGGAATGGGGTTACCACATTCCTGAGGAACGTGCTGGATGCAGGCAGCAAGCTTCCCAGAGCTGAACACAAGCCGGCCACGGGGTCACATGGAACAGGCAAGAAAAGCCCCAGAGGACTCTCAAGAAGGAGGTTTGCTCCAAGGAACCTCAGCAAGGCTGCAGATGACAGCAAGCTGAGTGGTGCAGCTGAAATACCTAAGGGGCAGGATCCACACAGAGGGATCAGGACAGGCTTGAGAAGTGGGCTTTTATGAACCTCATAAAGTTCAACAAGGACAAACGCAAGGGCCAGCATATGGGCTGGGGCAACCTCCAGACTCACTGCAGGTGGCAGGATGAAGGGCTGGAAAGCAGCTCTGTGGAGAAGGACTTGGGAGTGCTGGTGGGTGAAAAGCTGGACACAAGTCCAGCTCACACTTCAGAATCCAGCTGTGTCCTACAGTGTGGGCAGCAGGTGGAGGGAGGGGATTCTGCCCCTCTGCTGCACTCTGCTGAGACCCCACCTGCAGTGCTGGGGCCAGCTCTGGAGTCCTCAGCCCAGGAGGGACATGGACCTGTTGGGGTAGGACCTGAGGAGGCCACAGCAATGATGGGAGGGCTGGAAGCCCTCTGCTGTGATGTCCCCATCCAGTAAATATTTCAAAGCAAACCCAATTAACAGCAGTACACACTGGAAGGACACTGGTCCCCCCTGTTCTGCCTCAGAAAAAAGCTTTCCAAGCTAGAGGAAGAAAACCACACCATGCTTCAATGCTTTCCTTTTCTGATGGGTTCTCTAATCAAGTAATTCCCTCCTGTGGCCCTCAAAGAAGTTCAACACCTCCAAGTTTCTTTCCATGCCTTAAAATCCTGCTGAGACAATGTCCTCAGCTTCTTCTTTTGCACTGATACAACCCTCACCAAGCCCACCCCAGCACCAATCCCTGCTCATACTTCACCTCCAGCCCCAAGGAGCTTCTTCGCAGGTCCCCATCCCACCACCACTTGAGCAGGCTGTAGGACATCCCAAGAACAGGCTTCCTCTTCAGAAACGTATCTAAGAGCTCATGCAGGCTTCATCCCTTCCTTTCCCATACAAGGTTCTGAGGAGGCCCTTCCCAACAAGACTGGCAAGGAGCCCATGGGCCAGCTTGGCCTCCAAGATAATTTGGAAGTCCACAGCTATACTCACTGCTCGAGAACTCCACCTCTTTGGCCTTCATCCACTTCCCTTTGCCATCCCCCAAACCCTTTTGTTTTCTCCTGCTTGTTGAAGTGACTCCAGAGGAGGTCTACAAAGAAGATCAGGGGACTAAAGCATCTCTCCTATGAGGCCAGGCTGAGAGAGTTGGGGTGGTTCAGTCTGGAGAAGAAAAGGCTCCAGGGAGACCTTCTTGTGACCTTTCAGTACTTAAAAGGAAGGGTATTTTGTATGGATATGTAGTGACAGGACAGTGTAGGGTTGGAACTAGAGGATCTTTAAGGTTCCTTCTAATCCAAACCAGTCAATGATTCTATGACATGACAGTGATCTGATGCTGCACATACATGTGCCACAGAATGAGAGGGGTTGGAAGGGACCTCTGGAGATCATCTAGTCCAAGCCCCCTGCCAGAGCAGGGTCACCTAGCATAGGCTGCACAGGACAGCATCCAGGCACATTTTGAATGACTCCACAGATGAAGACTCCACCACATCTCTGAGCAGCCTGAGAAGGGCACCAGCTCTTTGCTTTTGCAGGGTACTAATCAAACTACTTATCCAAATCTTCAGACGTCATCTCCACCACCTCTGCCCATCTGCTGATGCTGTCTGAGATCAGCCAAGTCCAAAAACCAGCAGGAGAACATTGAGCTCTTTAAGAGAGAGAGCTGAGCCTGCAGACACATCCACAGCTCTGTGTGCATTCCAGGCCACACCCCAAGCAAGGCCACCCCAAGCATCTTCACCGGAGGGACAGGAACAGCCTTCCCTCACCGAGCCCCTTTCCCCACACAAGTGTGTCCTTCCCACTCCAGTGACTGAGGTCATCCAAATGGCTTCTGCTGTCCTTGAAAATTAGCTTGGAACTGGCTTGACAATTGCTCTCTGAGCAACCTGTTCCAGCAGATTGTTCTTAGGTCCATCCTACCCAGTTTGGTTTCTTTCCCAACACATTAGACTCTCTTCCTTATTCCCTTTGGGAACTGAGAGAAGTTCATGGAGAGCCTCTGTCACCACTTTAGTGACCAGGCCACCCCTAACCCCTGACATCAAAGTTTTGCTGTTGCTGTAGCTGGTTTTTGGCTTTTTCCTGGGTTTTTTTGTTTCCTTTTAGTTTGTTTTATTTATTTCATTCAATCAACTCCACACATCTGTAGGCACTGAAATAAAAATCACATCCAGCACTTTTCACTCAACTGCCACCTCAAATTATGTTCTCCAGGCCATGTGTCAGGCAAGATCTCCTAAATGTATGAGCTGCTCTAATAGCAGCAGAGTCAGGCTCCCCAGCTCTCATCCCACCAGTGACCTGAATGCAGTGGGAGTGGGACTGAGTGGCAGGAGCTGGAAGAAACAAAAACATTCCCTGAATAATTTGGGACATTCCTTCAGCCTGTTGTTTTACTCCAAAATAACCCAAGGCATGTTCTAGAGCAACTCAAAGCAAGCTGTGGATATTGGATTGAGCCTCAAGTCCACTGGTAAGGTGTTTCAGGCCTCCCCAAAGAGGGGAAAAAGTAATTAAAACATCAAGATTAATTAATTCACCCAAAGTTACAGAGCCAGAAACAAAGTCTGCCCCTGCATGAGAAGGTCCTGTCCAACAAGGAGAGATGGTTTTTCCTTCAGGATCCTTCATTCTAGGCTCATGAGCTCTTACTTACCTCTATTCCTTCTGAGAAGGAGAATCATAGAATCATTTTGGATGGAAAAGGCCTCTAAGATCATCAGGTCCAACCATCAGCCCAACACCACCATGGCCATGAAACCATGTCCCCAAGTGCCATGTCCATACAATTCTTGGGATGGTGACTCCACCACCAAAAATGTATTAGGGAATCATTTTGATTGGAAAAGATCTTTGAGATTATCAAATCCAACCATCAACCCAGCACTGCCAGGTCTACCACTAAACTATGACCCTCAGCACCACACCTTCACGGCTTTGAAACCCCTCCCATGGATGGGGATTCCACCACTGCCCTTGGCAGCCTGGGCCAGGTCTTGATGACCTTTTCCATGAAGGAATTGTCACAATTCTGTAGCCTGGAGGCACAGAAGGTGGCCCCCAGCAGTTGGGCTTGATGATGTTAAAGGTCTCTTCCACTGATTATCTTAATGATTATATGATTCTATGAAACGGGGTTGAAACATCTGGACAATGAGACACCAAACACCTCTCAGGAGTCACCATTATTCATCCCTATGACTTCACCTCTCACCATTCTTTCTCCAAGCTGAGGATCTAAAAGGTTCCTTCCAACCCAAACCATTCTATGATTCTATAAATAGAACCTGGTTCATTCTCAGTCCTTGCACCACCAGTGAGCCATTCCCAAAAGTTTTCCTGGGGAAGTGCAAGTGAAAATCCTCTGCTATTGTCATTCAGCATTGGCTCAGCCTTGGACAAAGTCAGAAGGTTGCACAAAATTCAAGCCTTGCCATCATCATTGTGGCCTCCTCTGTCCCCACTCCAACAGGTCCCTGGCTGTGCTGTGCTGAGGACTCCAGAGCTGGCCCCAGCACTGCAGGTGGGGTCTCAGCAGAGGGGCAGAATCCCCTCCCAGCCCCTGCTGCCCACACTGCTGGGAATCAGCCCAGGACAGGGCTGGCTCTAGGCTGACAGCACTCAGTGCTGGCTTATGTCCAGATTTTTGCCCAGCAGCACTCCCAAGTCCTTCTCCTCAGGGCTGCTCTCCAGCCCTTCATCCCCAGCCTGGACTGATAGCAGGGATTGCCCCAACCCTTGTGCCGGACCTTGCACTTAGCCTTGTTGAACCTCATGAGGTTCACAGGCCCACTGGATGGATCCCATCCCTCAGATGTGTCAACTGCACCAGTCAGCTTGGTACCAACTTGCTGAGGGGGCACTCAATCCCAATGTCCATGTCACCAAGAGGGAATGTTAAAATAAGACTTCCAAAGAAGGGATCCTCTCGATGATGGATCATCTCCTTGGGTGGTTAGAATCAGTGCTTTCCTCTCCTTTACAGAGGTTATCCCCAACACAGCACATCAAGACCCCCTTTGTAAGTGACATTTCCTGCAGCAGGACTCATTTCAACTTCAAAAGAGAGACAATCTGTCAAAGTGACAGGATCAGTGAGAAGCTCTTAAAAGCTCTTGACAACTCAAGAGCTCAAGTCCACTTCTGCTTTGGATCCCAACCACCACGCTGCTCCATTAAGGGAAGCAGCCACTCTGATGCCATGAATATTTAAGAGAGAAAGAGCAAGGCATTAGCTGAGGATGTGCCTCTGAGAAGGACAAAGGAAGTGTCAGCAGACAGAAAGTGGCCAGTGTGATGTCCAGCTGGTGAGGTTTTATTAAGAGGATGGAGTGGGAAAGGCAAAGTCTTCTACACCACTTAGTATGAAACCAGCAGTGCCCTGGGCACGTGCAGCTGGTGACATGCAACAGAAAATGGATTCACCATGAAGGGAGCCATAACAAAGAGGAAAAAGTCCTTTGGGGTTGAAGGTAAACTCCATGTGCTCATGGATTCATTCTCCCTTCTCTCAGTCTAATCTTCCTCTTTTAGTTTCAAACCATCACCCTTTGTCCTGTCACAACAGGCCCTGCTCAAAAGCCCCCTCCCCCCCCCAGATTTCCTGCAGGCCCCTTAAAATCCTGAAAGGCCACCAGAAGGTCTCCCTGGAGCTTTCTCTTCTCCAGGCTGAACAACCCCAACTCTCTCAGCCTGGCCTCACAGCAGAGGGCTTCCAGCCCTCCCATCATTGCTGTGGCCTCCTCTGGCCCTGCTCCAACAGGTCCATGTCTCTCCTGTGCTGAGGACTCCATAACTAGATGCAGTGCTCCAGGCAGGGTATCTACCCTTGTCCCCCTGATGAGACATGAAGGGTAGTGAAGGTAGCCTGGAGATTGTGTCCATCTGATGGCAGGAGAAACGGGTTCTTTCCCTGCTAGGCATCTTCCAGCAAGTACATACCATCCATGGAGGGATACCTGCCCTTTCCTCAGCTTTCCAAGCCACTTCTGCAGGGACAGGGAAAGCCCACAACTCTAGGGTCTAGTACTGAAAGGCCACCAGAAGGTCTCCCTGGAGCCTTCTCTACTCCAGGCTTAACAACCCCCACTCTCTCAACCCAGCCTCATTAATTTTTCCATGAAGAAACCTAAGAGAATCATAGAATTGATGATCATCAATTATCATCAATGATCTTGGAGGTCTTTTCCAACCAAACAATCCTATGATTGTCATTAAGTCCAACCATCAACCTAACACCACCAAGGCCATTAAACCATAACATAAAATTGCAGCAACAAGGAAAGTTCCTACACACCACAGCCTTCAAAACACACTGGAGCCAAAGAGCAGTTCAAAACCTTTGAAGGAGGAGACCAAAGCTGCAAGGAACAGCGTGAAGAACAGGGAACATCAACCATCCTGCCCAGCCAAGGCTGAGCTCTGTTCTGCTCAGAGCCCCTGAGACAAGCAGACATAAACCAAGCTGTTGACTTTAATTTCTATTTAAAAGCAAAGGAAAACCCCAGGCTGTAGATTTACTGCCTGGCACCAGAGGACCTTTAACATCTCCATTTCACTCTGCTCTTCTTCATTAGGCTTTTATTGCTGGGCTTTATGTGGCTACCTCAGCCTTCAGGTGGGAACTCAAGAAGGTTTCAGTCAGGAATGTCTTCAAGTAGAGCCATCAAACAACCTGGCAGCAGGGCACTGTGCTCCCACAGAATCATAGAATGTTTTCGGTTGGAAGAGATCCTCACAGGTCATCTCGTCCAACCCCACCCCATCGCCCAGCAGTCAGCAAGGACAGCCCCACCTAGATAAGGTTGCTCAGGGTCCCATCAAGTTTGACCTTGAATGTCTCCAGGGATGGGGCCTCCACCACCTCTTTGGGTAACCCACTCAGTATTTCACTACCCTTACAGTAAAGAACTTCCTCCTTATGTTCAACCTACATCTCCCCAAGTTTAAAGCCATTGCTCCCTGTCCTAGTGCCACAAGCCCCAGCAACAGTCCTCCAGCTTCCTTGTAGGCTCCCTTCAGGTACTGCAAGGCCACAAGAAGGTCTCCTCAGAACCTCCTCTTCTCCAGGCTGAACGCCCCCAGGTTCCTCAGTCACTCCTCACAAGCTCTCCAGAACTCTTCACCAGCTCTGTTGTGCTTCTCTGGACACTCTCCAGAACCTCAATGTCCTTGGAGTGAGGAGCCCAAAACTAAACCCATTACTCAGGGTGTGGCCTCACCAGTGCCCAGTCCAGGTAGACAATCCCTGCCCTGCTCCTGCTGGCCACACTTCCTGATCCAAGCCAGGATGCTGATGGCCTTCTTGGCCACCTGAGCACACCTTGGCTCATCTTCAGCCAGCTCCTGACCAATAACTGCAGGTCATTTTCTGCTGTCCTAGGAAAGCCTTGGGGCTGTCACTCAGGGCAACCTTTCAAGTCACACACGAGACCTTTCCAGCAGAGCTTTTATCCTCAGTAGAAAGCTGCCTCCCCCATCTCCAACCAGTCCAAAATAAACATCCCACAAGCCCTTGCATCAAGAAGACCTCCAGGACCAACCTCCCTGAGCCAAATCCAGGTCCTGAGTCACAGCCCACTAGCCATGGGGATGCTCCAGCCCTGAGGGGAGGCAGAAATAACTCCCCACATAGACACAACTGGCTCGTGGTGGGACTCACACACAGCAGCACCTGTTTATCCAGAGGGGCCAGGCAAGGCCTGGGAGGAGATAAACAAGGGTATCAAGTGTAGGGTGGTTTTCAACAAAGCTGCTTTCCCCACACCATGTCCAGGAGATGCCATGTCCCCCACACCCTGCCTGGCCCCCGAAAGGAAAGTGGTGACAGTGGGAGAGTCACTGGGGCTGAGCTTTTTATGTCCTGGCTTTTCTGAACCCCTTTGGCTCAACAAGTGTTTGTTCACTTAGAGCTGATTGGCTTAAAGGTCTTCTCCAGCCTAAATGATTTGATGATTCTGCCCTGTCTTCTGCAGCACATGTCCTCACCAACCCTGGAATTTGCTGGGGGAAAAGCTGTCCTAGGAGAAATTAAATCCAGCTAAAGCAGATGATTCCCAGGCTCTGGGAAGAAATGTCAAAGCCCATTTTGCCTGTATGGATTCACCTGAGATCACTGACCTCAGCAACATGCACAGACAGCAGCAAGGGGAGGGATCCCCACCAGTTTGTGATGCACCAGGGTTCAGTGAGAACCGGTGCTCATCAAACCTTGGAGGTCAAAACTTCTAATGACAGAGATCATTAATGACAGAAAACATTGATTCTGAAAGGAAACATCGAATGGTTTGAGTTGGAAGGGATCTTAAAGGTCATCTAGTCCAACCCTCCTGCAGGCAGCAGGGACATCTGCAACTAGAGCAGGTTGCTCAGAACCACAACCAACCTGACCTGGAATGGTTCAAGGGATGGGGCAGCTACCTCTGCTCTGTGCAGCCTGGGCCAGGGTCTCAGCACCATCCTCATACCAAATTCCTCCGTTCTCTCCAGCCTAAATCTCGCCCTTTTAGTTTCAAACCATTACTCCTTCTCCTGTCACAACAGGCCCTGCTCAGAAGTCTCTCCCCAGATTTCCTGCAGGCCCCTGTAAGTCCTGGAAGGCCACCAGAAGGTCTCCCTGGAGCCTTCTCTTCTCCAGACTGAACAACCCCAACTCTCTCAGCATGGCCTCAGAGCAGAGGGCTTCCACCTCTCTCATCATCACTGTGCCCTCCTCTGTCCCCACTCCAAGAGGTTCCTGTCTCTGCTGAGGATCCCAGAGCTGGCCCCAGCACTGCAGGTGAGGTCTCAGCAGAGCAGAGCAGAGGGGCAGAATCCCCTCCCTCTTAAATAATTCCTCTGCTTCTTCAGAGCACCTCATCCTTCAGGTATTTATGGTAGAGGCTCAACTCTCCCTGGACATCAGGAATGTCCTGCTCCAAAGCCAAGGCAGTGGGGCAGACCCACAACTGGAGGAGTGACATCTCCATGCGTGGTTCTCACGCAGGCTCTGAAGATACTTAGGAAAGCTCCTTCACTCACCCCACGGAGAAGGGGGGTAAAATTAAAGTGCTGGCACCTCAGATGTGTAACAGGGTTGGACTAGAGGTCCATTAAGGTCCCTTCCAACCCCAACTATTCTATGAGAAGGTCCAACACGGTGCCAGTCATCTTGAGGAGCTGTAGAGCTTCATACACACAGGTTCATCTCCTGCTTCCATTAACTCTGAGCATTTTGGGGTGAAAAGGATCCATCACATCACTAAAAGGAAGCATCATGAAGACAGCAAAGGACCAAACTTTGGTTCTTTTAAGCATTGATTAGTCTGGAGTCATTAATTAACAGAGCTCTAACAACACAGAAAATCACCAGCCTGCCTCTCCTAATAATTTATGCAAGATTAAAGGATCGCTGTGGTTGCCTTTTCCGTTGCCTCCTTCAGCATTTTCTTTTTTCCTTAGGAAAGCAAAGCCTCCAGATTTAACTGCTCCAGTGCCCTCTCACAGGGCTGGGGGTAGTAAAAATCCAAGCAGGGAAATGATGGATGGATGTGGAAGCCTGGGAGATGGTGGAGCGCTGTAAAATGCCCCAGTTAAGCTGGAGATGGTGGAGTAAATCTTGTTTTAAAGTGGTATCTCTGATGAACTTCTTCCATCCTATCAAAGCCCCTTCTGATCTGAGTGGTGATAATGGGCATTTCCACACCAAGCACCTTCCTAATAACCAAGCAAACAAGGAAACCATTTCACAGTCATCATCCCTAGATTAAGCTCACCAATCACCAGGATCCAGCCAAGCAAAAACATCATTTGAGTGAGAAGTTGGTTTCTTCTTCAAAACAGGAGATTTCATCTCTTCAGTTTTCCAAAAGCACTATTTGAAGTTGTTCTATCTGGGCCCTTGGGCTTAAGTGTGTCCTTTTCACCCCAAAAAGCTCAGAGTTGAGGCTACCAAGAGACAGAGCAGAGCATTCTGTGGCATCAGAAGCTCTACAGCTCCTCAAGATGATTGGCACCACTTTGGGCCTTCTCATAGCATGGTTTGGGTTGGAAGGGTTGAAGGAAAGGTCATCAAGTTGAACCCCCCTCAGTCAGCAGGGACATGTGCAACTAGAGCAGATTGCTCAGAGCACCAAACAAGCTGACCTAGAATGGTTCCAGGGATGGGGTATCCACAACTTCTCTGGACAACCTCATCCTCTCGCCCTGCCCCCCACACACACCCCCTAACATCTCCTCAAAATCCCCCTCTTTCAGTTTTAAACCATTACCCCTCAGCCTATCACCACACTTCCTGATGAAGAGTCCCTGTCCATCTTTCCTATAGCCCCTTCAAGCACTGAAAGGCCACCAGGTGGTCTCCCAGGAGCCTTCTTTTCTCCAGGGTGAACAACCCCAACTCTCTCAGCACAGCCTTGCAGTGCTCCAGCCACCTGATCACCCTTGTGGTCTCCTCTGGACTTGCACAAGCAGATCTATGTCTTTCTTGTACATCTGTGCCTTTTTAATGTGGTTCCTGAGCTGGACCTTCTCTTGCTTCTCCATAAAACATGGGTGCTTCTCTCCTACATCCAGAAGGTTTCATCATACAGCAGTGTTGCACCTTTCAATAACCTTCCCCTATACTCTGCCCTGGTGAGACCACATCTGGCATGCTGGGTCCAGTTCTGGGCTCCCCACTTTGACAGAAAGCTAAGTACTGGAGAGAATCCAGTAGAGGCTCCAAAGATACTGACTGAGGGGCCTGGAGCATCTCTGTGAGGAGGAAAGGCTGAGAGATCTGGGACTGCTGAGTCTGGAGAAGAGCAGCCTGAGAGGGGATCTGATCAATGCTCAGCAAGAGCTAAAGGGTAGGGGGCAAGAGGCTGGGGCCAAACTCCTGTCAGTGGTGTTCAGTGACAGGACAAGGGGCAATGGGCACAAACTGGAACCCAGGAGGTTCAACCTGAACATGAAGAAAAACTTATTTGCCGTGAAGGTTCAGAGCTCTGGAGGCTGCCCAGAGAGGTTGTGGAGTTTCCTTCTCTGGAGAGATTCCAAACCCACCTGGACATTGCAATCCTGGGCAGCCTGCTGTGGGTGCCCCTGCTTTAACAGGGGGTTGAACTGAGTAATCTCCAGAGGTCCCATGCAATCCCAAACATGCTGGGATTCCATGAACCTCAGCAATTAGTGATTGCTTTTGCTAGGAGAGCTCTTTGCTCTGGTCTCTGAGCCCCAGACCACAAAAGCAGTGCTGACACACATCAGCTTGTTTCACCACAGGGACCTCACAAGACACATTTTGGAAAGGGTCTTCAAGGAAAAACTAAAGTTCTGTGGCATGTCCTGGCCTCAGACAGGTGCTTTGCCTGGGCACTCTCTGTCCCATCTGAAAACAAGCTGTCCAAGGCCTTTGCTGGTGCACATGCAACACCACATGCTTCACCATCATGACCAATGCTGGAGCTCACAACCAGCACTGAGGTGCCAAGTATGCTCCTGCCCTTTCCCACTGGAGAGCCCCTGAGGACAGGCTTAAGGGGTAATAATACCTGGGATCAGCTCCAAGAATAGATCTGAACCTAGAGCTCACCAGCCATGGGGGTACACCCACACAGCACCCATCCTTTATACAACTCAAAACAACCCCAGGCAGATCCAAAAGAGAAGGCTGAGGAAAGCTGCGGGCGTGTGGATGGTGTGGCAGGACGAGGGAGGGGGAAATGCTCCTCGAACCTCCAGTTCCTGGGGGCACTCACAAAGCCCCTGGTGACAAACAGGTTTTCCTTCGCCTGAAGGAGAAACTCAAAACCACAAAAGCTGCTGCCACAGCACAGGTTTTGCAGGACTCAGGAGAAGTCCTACTTGGACTTGGCTCAGCAGCAATGCAGAGGAACTAACGTATGAAGGTCGTGGGTTGTTACTGGGATAATCACAGAAGGATAGGGGTTGGAAGGGACCTCTGGAGGTCATTCAGTCCAACACACCTGCCAAAGCAGGATCCCCTGGGGCAGGACACATAGGAACACATCCAGATGGGTGTTGAACACCTCCAGAAAGAGAGACTCCACAACCTCTATAGGCAGCCTGCTCCAGGGCTCCAGCACCATCACAGCAAAGTTTCTCCTCATCTTCAGAGGTAACCTCCTGCATTCCAGTTTGCATCCATTGCCCCTTGTCCTATCACAGGAAACCACTGAAAAGAGACTCAGCCCTTCTTCTTGCCCCCCACCCTTCAGCTCTTGCAGAGCACTGATCAGATCCCCTCTCAGGCTGCTCTTCTGCAGGCTCAACAGCCCCAGGGCTCTCAGCCTTTCCTCCTCACAGAGATGCTCCAGGCCCCTCAGCATCTTCAGAGCCTCCACTGGACTCTCTACAGCAGCCCCCTGTCTCTCTTGAACTGGAGAGCCCAGAACTGGCCCAAATATTTCAGATGTGGCCTCCCTAGGACAGGGTAGAGAGAATGGGAAGTGTCTGGAAAAGAAAACACAAAGGCTTGCACAGAGGGATTTGGTGAAGAACAGAAACCAGAAAGCAGAACGGAGAAACCTACTCAGGTTTTACAAGGAGTTGAGCACCTGCTGAGGTGGGATTTGGGGAGGCCTGACAGCTCTGTGGAGAATGTTCCCATCATCAACTCACAGCACAGGAAGCATCAGAGACTTCAGCTGTGACCATGCCAGAAGTACCTGCAGTCAGTTTGTGCACGAGGGGAAAGACAACAGAAAAGGAGGGGAAAAAAGGAAGGAGAGACTCAGTGTTCATCTTAGGCACTGAGGTGCTGCAGCAGGTCCAGATAAGCAGAACAAAGCTGGGGAAGGGTCTGGAGAACAGGTCTGGTGAGGAGCAGCTGAGGGAATTGCCACTGTTTAGTCTGGAGAAAAGAAGGCTGAGGGAAGAGCTTCTGGCTCTAAACAACTCCCTCAAAGGAGGCTGGAGTGAGGCTGGTGTCAGTCTTTTCTTCCAAGTAATAGAATGAGAGGAAATGGCCTCAAGATGCACCAGGGGAGGTTTAGGTTGGATGTTTGGAAAAATTTCTTCACTGCAAAGTGGTCAGGATGCCCAGGGAGGCAATGGAGTCACCATCCCTGGAGATGTTCAAGAAACATATGGACATGGCACTTTGGGATATGATTTTAACTCCATGGTGGAATTGGCTGAGGGTTGGACTTGATCTTAGAGGTCTCTTCCAACCGAAGCAATTCTACGACTCTACAAACACTGGAGTGCTGGAGCTGAGTGCTGAGGAGAAGGTTTCTCTATGTGGTGACACCTCCTCATTGAGCAAAGCTGACTTCCCTGGCTGGAAGCAGCCTGTTATTTTTAACAGAGGGCTCTGACAGCAGAATCCCCACTGCTGGCTGCCTGCAGCTCCTCTGTCAGCTTGGGACAAGTCACCTGTAAATGCCAAGTAGAGCCAGAAACCCAAAACCGTTACTTACGAAGACTGACGTCACCATGGAGGGCAACCAGCCAACTATGTGAACTTTTCCCAATTACTGCAAAGGAGAGAGGAACTACTTGGCCACCCACGCTCCAGCCCTGGTCCCCAAGGACAAGCCCAGCAACAGAGGGAAGAGAGACCTGACAACGGAATGATCTATGGGCAAGGTCAAACCTCAGTGTGACAGCACAAGGACAGGAGGCTGGCTGGCCTTCAGTGGTGAAGCTGTGGAGGGTTCATTTGAGCTAGGAACCCCCAATCTCAGCATGGCTGGGGTTGGAAGGGACCTCTGGAATCATTCAGTCCAACTCACCTGCTAAAGCAGGGGTACCCACAGCAGGGTGCCCAGGATCACACTGTCCAGGTGGGGTTGGAATCTCTTCACAGAAGGAGACTTCACAAACTCTCTGGGCAGCCTACTCTAGAGCTCTGAACCCTCAAAGGAAAGAATTTTCTCCTCAAGTTCAGATGAAACTTCCTGGCTTCCAGTTTGTGACTGGAGCCCCTTGTCCTGTCACTGAACACCACTGACAAGAGTCTGTACCCAGCCTGTTGCCCCCCATGCTTTAGCTCTTGCTGAGCACTGATCAGATCCCCTCTCAGGCTGCTCTTCTCCAGGCTCAACAGCCCCAGGGCTCTCAGCCTTTCCTCCCAACAGAGATGCTCCAGGCCCCTCAGCATCTCAAGCCTCCACTTGATTCTCTCCAGTAGTTGCCTGTTTCTCTTGAACTAGGGATCCCAGAACTGGACCCAGGACTCCAGAGGTGGCCCCACTAGGACAGAGTAGAGAAGAACCTCTCCTCCACCTGCTGGCCACACTCTTCTTTGTGCACCTCAGGAGACCATTGGCCTGCTTGGCCACAAGGGCACATTGCTGGCTCATGGTGACCCTGCTGTCCACCAGCACTCCCAGGTCTGTCTCTGCAGAGCTGCTTTCCAGCAGGCCACCCCTCACCTGTACTGATGCAGGGAGTTGCTCCTCCCCAGGTGCAGAACTCTACACTTGCCCTTGTTGCCCTTCTTGAACTTCATGAGGTTGCCCTCTGCCCAACTCTCCAGCCTGTCCAGGTCAAGGACCCAGGAAGGACCTAGGAATCACCTAGGAATCTTAGAAAGACAACATTTATGATGGAGCTCCAAGGTGTCCTGAGCTGTGACACAAGGACCTCTTCCTAGGGCAGGGATCATCACCTCTGACTCTTTCTAATAAGACATAAGAGAGACATCACAGCAGCTTAGCTCATCTGTAACATGATCTGAGATGTCACCTCACAGACAGCACCAGCACTATGGCCAAGTCACAATCAGGAAAAGATAAACAAGAAATAAGGAACCCAGCTTGAAGAAAAACACACACCAAAAAACTCCCACCAGGAATTTCTCCATGAGGAACATTTTCTGGTTGGTCTCCACTCTAGAAGAAGATCTAAAATCCACCACTGAGGTTTCCAAAGCTGCCAGAAGGATCCAAGCAGGCAGTGGCAATAAAATTAACAGCAGCTGAGCATTCAGCTGCCAGCCATAACTTACTCCTCACCATTTACACCCCATTCACTTGTGCCTGGGCATCAGTAACACAAACCAGCTCCTTCTACTAACTTCTGCCACCAGCCTTTCGCCAAGCCAGCATTCCTTGACCCTTGTAATGTTGGGCAAGGAAAATGAGAAATTGGAGGTGAGGGACTTTTTAGAAGGTGACAACTGCAAGTGGCTGGGTGAAAGAGGTCTTATAAATCCCAGTGGAATTTCTCTTTGGGAAGAAGGAAATACAAACAGGATTTCCTCCTGTTCAGCAGCTTCACAGAAGGCAACTTCAATGCTGGTGGTGGCAAGAGAAGACAAGCAGGAAGCTGGTAACACAAAGCCCTGTTTTGTCTCAGACTGGATCAAAAGGAAAGTAAAGATAAAGAGGAAAGGAGGTGATCGTCCTCCTCCACTTGCTCTCCTGAAATCCCACCTGGAGTACTGTGTCCAGCTTTGGAGCCTCCGTGAGTATCCAACACAAGAAGGACACTGGAACAGGTTGCCCAGGGAGGTTGTGGATGCCTCCTCCCTGGGGGCTTTCAAGGCCAGGTTGGACAAGGCCTTGAGCAACCTCCTTCAGTGGAAGGTGAACCTGCCCATGGAACTAGATGATCTTCAAGGTCCCTTGCAACTCAAACCATTCTATGAATCTATGAACTGTTAGAGTGCGTCCAGAGGAGGCCACGAAGATGATTCAAGGGTTGGAGCACCAATCCTATGTGGCTGATGCTGCATGTCAGCAAAATAAAGACATGGACCTGTTGGAAAGGGGCCACAGGAGGGCACAACAATGATGCAAGGCTCTGGAACTCCTCTGCTGTGAGGACAGGCTGAGACAGTTGGGATTGCTCAGCTTGGAGAAGGGGTAAAACACAAACCCAGTCTCGCAGCTGTGCATCTCTCCTAACTGTGACTCTCCATCAATCTGGCTTCCTTTGCCAAGGCATGTTGTGGATGGTGTTGGCAATGTGACCCCTCTGTCACCTCACCAAAGCACCAGTTCACCAGTCAAAGCCTGCAAAGCTCTCTGAACAGGCAGCCTGCTGAGTAATGGTGCTTTCTCTACCCCACCACAAGTCTGTACCACTCTCCAAGCCCAGGGAGCAAAAGAAATCTAAGGATGAACCTGCATGGCATAGCCAGAGAGAC
Organism: Indicator indicator; assembly: GCF_027791375.1. Classification (NCBI taxonomy): domain Eukaryota; kingdom Metazoa; phylum Chordata; class Aves; order Piciformes; family Indicatoridae; genus Indicator; species Indicator indicator. Next base: position 23,948,000 of record NC_072021.1, read on the forward strand.
ATCCCTGACAGCATGGCAATCATGGAAACATTTTGGTTGGAAAAGACCTCTGAGATCATCAAGTCCTATCATTAACCCAGCAACTGCCAGGTCACCACTAAACCATGTCCTTCAACATCTACACAGCTATTCAATCCCTCCAGGTCTGGGGACTCCAACTCTTCCCTGGGCAGCCTGGGCCAGGCCTTGACAACTCTTTCCATTGAGAATTTTTTCCTCACGTCCAACCTAAACCTCCCCTGGTGCAACCACGGCCATTTCTTCTCATTCTATCACCTGATTAACTAGAGGGAAGAGACTGACCCCCACCTCACTTCAACCTCCTTTCTGGGAGCTGTAGAGAGCCAGAAGGTCTCTCCCCAGCCTCCTCTTCTCCAGACTAAACCACCCCCCAGTTCCCTCAGCTGCCCCTCATAAGAAGGGCTGAGTCTGTTTTCAAAGGTGCCCTGTGATAGGACAAGGGCCAATGGATACAAACTGGAATCCAGGAAGTTCCACCTCAACATCAGGAAAACTTCTCTGCTGTGAGGGTGCTGGAGCCCTGGAGTCTCCTTCTCTGGAGGCTTTCAAGACCCATCTGGAAGTGTTCCTGTGTGACCTGCCCTAGGGGATCCTGCTTTGGCAGGGGTGTTAGACTGGATGATCTCCAGAGGTCCCTTCCAACCCCTAAAGTTCTCCAGTTCTATGAAATCAGTTGTAGCAAGGTGGGGGTTGGTCTCTTCTCTCTAGCATCAGGTGACAGAACAAGAGGAAATGGCCTCAAGTTGTACCAGGGGACATCTAGGTTGGACATGAGGAAAACCTTCTTTACTGAAAGAGTGGTCAGGCACAGGAACAGGCTGCCCAGGAGACTGTGGAGTCACCATCCCCGGAGATGTTCAAGGAACCTGTGGACATGGCACTTTGGGACATGTCTTAGTGGCCATGGTGGTGTTCAGTTGATGGTTGGACTTGATGCTCTTAAGAGGGCTTTTCCAACCCAATTCTCTGATTCTATGAAAGAACTTCATCTCAAGATGGCCCAACCCATTTCCATGAAGATCCTGCACTGAACCATCAGACCTGGTGAACACCATATTAGTTAAGGACCAGAGCCAACACCACAATGATAGCTCCCTGGAGAAATCCACCTCTTGCTTTCTCCATCTCCTCCTTCCAACCAGCTGTGACTGTGCCTCAGCAATCCTCAGCACACAACTGAGGAGTCCTGCCTGCAAGGGGAACATTACAGAGGGGAAAAGCCACCAAGAGGAACCTCTCAGCAGCATCTTTGTAATATCCTCTAAATTCCACCCCCCACTCCCCCTCACCCTCCTGCTGCTGAACAATGCAGTTTGAAATTCAATTAAAGTGATTATCTGTTGTGGCAAAAAAAAAAAAAAAAAAAAAAAAATTGTGTCCAGCATCTATCCTGCAGCATTTTTTACACCTTTTAGCCTCATTATTTTCTAACTGTTTCCTCCTGTTTATGCTGCTTTCAAATTAAATTGCTGATAATATGAGGTCCAAAAAAAAAAAAAAGAAATAAAAAATGAGCACACCTTGTCTGAAGAAAATTGATTCTCCTTTTTTTTTTTTTCCCCCCTCTCCTCCTCCCCTCCTGGAGAGGAGGAAGAAGCAGGGTGGGGAGGGGAGGGAGGGGTGATTGCCAGGTTTTATATACTCAGTTCCTGGTGATCATTAGTAATTCAATTTTCTTTTTATTAGCCCCCTTATCTGCTGAGCAATATAGTGGCAGAGCTGACCTCTTTCGCACGGGTAAATGTTTAAAATCTTTTCCCTGATTAATTTTGCCAGTTAAGGAAAGCAAAAAAAAAAAAAAAAGAAAAGAAAAAAAAAAGAAAGAAAAAAAATAGAAGAAGAAGAAATAGCCCAGCTCTTAACCATCACAATGAATAAAGCTTAATGTTGATTGTGATGGAATTTCTAATGCCAAGGAAATTGATTGAACGCAGCAATTACACCTCACTAGTAACTCAAGGGAAATGGGAATAGTTTTCTCCTTCGGCCATAGCCCTTTTGGTTATTTAAAACAATCCAATTTGCAAGGATAATTATATATTAGTGTTTTATCTGCCACTTGAAATGAACATGGGAGTTTTGATACTGGCCCGGCATTAGCAGGTTATTGCTGCAAATTACTTGATATCTGCTTTCTTTCACATAAAAGAAGAAATTAGGCCATCAATAACCAGAAAAAGGTGGACTGAGGAGATGTGAGAGGCACGAGTGCCCTCTGCAGGGCTGCTTGCAAGAGACTCCCCAAACGTCCCAGTTCTGCCCCCCCCCCGAAAAGGCAGACTCCCCAAACATCACAATTCTGCCCTCCTTGCAAAGAGAGATTCTTCAAAAGTCCAAATTCTGCCCTTTGTGCAAAAAAACAGCAGGGAGAGATTCCCCAAAATCCTAATTCTGCCCTCCCTTCAAAGGCAGATCCCCCAAAATTCCCAGTTCTGCCCTCCCTGCAAAAAAGTGGAGGGAGAGGTTTCCCAAAAGTCCAAATCCTGCCCTCCCTGCCAAGAGAGATCCCCCAAAATTCCCAGTTCTGCTCTCCCTATAAAGAAGGGCAGGGAGAGATACCCTGAAATTCTCAATTCTGCTCTCCTCGCAAAGAGACATTCCCTAAAATTCCATCTTCTGCCCACCCTGGAAGAAGAGATCCCCCAAAATTCTCACTACTGCCCTCCCTGCAAAAAAAGGGCACAAAATGCCCACTACTGCCCTCCCTGAAAAAAAAGGCAGGAAGATATTTCCCAAAATTCCCAGTTTTCCTTCTTTTTGGAACATCAGGCACACAGTAAATAGGCTCGGGGCAGCTCCTGATCCATAAATCTGCCACATATTTGGCATTAGAAGAAATAATTAAACACAATTAAACAAAATAATCCTAATTCTCAGCACTTCATTTCAGTTCTTCCTGAAGGAAAAGCCGAGGGGATAAGAACCAATGGGAGCTGCTGTGCCCAAGCAGGGTGAACACCCCCTCGGGGGCCTTGAGGCTGCAAAGGAGGGACACAACAGATTTTTTGGAAGGATGAAGTTAACAGCTGGCTGAAGAGGAGCAAGAGTGTACCCAGGTGGCCAAGAAAGCCAACAACATCCTGGCTTGGATCAGCCACAGGGTGGCCAGAACTAGAGCAGGGATTGTCCCCCTGGACTAGGCACTGGTGAGGCCACACCTCAAATCCTGGGTCCAGGTTTGGGTCCCTCACTACAAGAGGATGTTTAGGGGCTGGAGCATGTCCAGAGAGGGGCAACAAAGCTGGTAAAGGGTCTGGAGATCTTGTGAAGAGCAGCTGAGGGAACTGAGGGTGTTGAGCCTGGAGAAAAGGAGGCTGAGTGGAGACCTGGCTCTCTACAACTCCCTGAGAGGAGGTTGGAGACAGGTGGGGGTTGGTCTCTTCTCTCAAGAAACAAGTGATAGGAAGAGAAGAAATGACCTCAAGTTGCCCCAGGGGAGGTTCAGGTTGGACACAAAGAACAATTGCTTCTCCAAAAGAGTTGTCAAGGCTGGCCCAGGCTGCCCATGACGGTGGTGGAGTCACATCCTTGGAGCAACTGAGAAGCTGTGTAGATGTGGTGCCTAGGGACATAGTTTAGCAGGGTAGGGTCGAGTTAATGGTCAATCTTAAAGGCCTTTTCCAGCCTGAATGATCTTGTGATCTGTTAAAGGTTCATGCCTGCAGGCAGTCACCTGCTCTCCACCCAAAACAAGAGTGGAGAAAGGGCTTCACCCTGCACGATGTCAAAAAGCCACCAGCCAGAGCTGGGAGTCAAAGCTGCTGAGAAAGAGGTGGGGATTCCCACATCCACACTGCTCACACAGGACCTGTAGTACAGGAAGAGCAAGCACACCCCTCTGCCATCACATCTCACTCAGAAGCTGCTATTTTCCCTTAAAATTGGTGAGAAAAAGATCTCACCCTTGTGCTTTGGGGCACAACCCCAGCTCCAGCGTGGAGAAATCAGACAAAGGCTGCCCAGGCCAGGGCCAAAAGGTGGTGCTGGCACAATGTTTCTTTTGTTTTTTATTGCATTGGCTGTTTTCTATGACAAAAGCAACAAAAAAAAGCCATCTGAGGGCAGACTTTTGCCATTTAGACAACAAAACTGCCACATCCCCTTCTTGGCAGAAAAGTTACTTGGGAAATGACAGAGCAGGAGCTTGGTGTTTAGCCTCCAAATCAAATCCTTTGGTTCTCACAGGCAAAAAAAACAAACAAAAAAAAAAAACCCAAAAACAAAACCAGATGGCTGAGGGGTTTCCCATCCTTAATTACCTGTTTCTTGTATCCAAGAAGGAATTGCAAAATGAGGGCAGAGCCCAGGAACCTTCCCCAGCATGACTCCCACACAGTCAGGGGTAAGAATTAGAGGTTCAGGCTCTAAGAGCTCTTCCAACTATGGCAAATCATTTGAAAACACAATAGAAAAATAAACAAACGTATAAGAAATATAAAATATGCCTTAATTACTTCATTCTAGTGTTGCTGGTATTTTATTTAGCTACCAATAGCTAAAGAGGTCCTTTGAAACAGAAAAGGAACAGAATCACAGAGGTAACTTGCACTCAAACATTCTGATGCAGCACTGTGGCACCCAGCAGCCTGATGAGCCCTTCTTGATCCTCCAGCTTTTTCTTGCAACCACTGCCTTTTATCCCTCTTGCACCATATCCAGCTCCCTGATTCAGGTCTGATCCCTGATTCAGATTTAAATTGTTCTGCTTCAAGCCTGAATTTGCCAGTTCAGTAGATAAAGGTATCTATGAACCTTGAAATTTCACCGGAAGGCTCAAAAAATGCAGGTGTCCAATGAAACAAACCCAGTGAAACCAGGTCAGACATGGGGAAGGCTTCATCAGGCTCAGGACTGTGCCCACAGCAGGACCTGAGGGCAGGCACAGCTCCCAAAGTCATTATCTCCAACTCCTCCTTCCCTCCAAAAGAGCCCAAGAAGTCAAATGGGAGAAAAGAGGATGGAGAGAGGCAGGGAGGAAGGAGGGAAGGAGACTAGAGGAGGGAGGGAGGGAAGGAGACAAGAGGAGGGAGGGAGGGAGGGAAGGAGACAAGAGGAGGGAGGGAGGGAGGGAAGGAGGGAAGGAGACAAGAGGGAGGGAGGGAGGGAAGGAGACTAGAGGAGGGAGGGAGGGAAGGAGACAAGAGGAGGGAGGGAGGGAGGGAAGGAGACAAGAGGAGGGAGGGAGGGAGGGAAGGAGACAAGAGGAGGGAGGGAGGGAGGGAAGGAGACAAGAGGAGGGAGGGAGGGAGGGAAGGAGACAAGAGGAGGGAGGGAGGGAGGGAAGGAGGCAAGAGGAGGGAGGAGGGAGGGAAGGAGGCAAGAGGACGGAGGGAGGGAGGGAAGGAGACAAGAGGAGGGAGGGAGGGAGGGAAGGGGACAAGAGAGGGAGGGAGGGAGGGAGGGAAGGAGGCAAGAGGAGGGAGGAGGGAGGGAAGGAGACAAGAGGAGGAGGGAGGGAGGGAGGGAAGGAGGCAAGAGGAGGGAGGGAGGGATGGGAAGAGGCAAGGGAGGAGGGAGGGAGGGAGGGACAAGAGGAGGGAGGGGAGGGAGGGAAGGAGACAAGGAGTGGAGGAGCGGGCTGGGAAGGAGACAAGAGGAGGGAGGCAGGGAGGGAGGGAAGGAGACAAGAGGAGGGAGGGAGGGAAGGAGACAAGAGGAGGGAGAACACAAAAACTAAAGAACTCTTTAATATTAATGGCACAGTAATATTAAGTACTAAGTGGTCAAGAAGTCCAGCATCTAAAGGTTGTTTCATCAACACTAATTTGTCTCTGCTAAGCATCAGAACATTTTCTATTCCTCTGCTTTGGTCAAGCACTTGAGCTCCTCCTACACACACATTCTGCTTGGTGTGAAAGTGCCTGGATGATGGAGAGTACAAACTGCACCAGAAATGCTTCATCATTCTACTGTCCCATCAGAACACCTTCCATGGGGGACACACCCCGATTTCTGAGTGGTTATTAAATGTTCCACTTCATCAAATGGGTATTTTGGATTTAATTGGTGAAGAGCTGCCCCACTAACAGGGGGAGATCAAGCAGGTCCATTTGGGTCCAAAAGGGGAATTGGAGAGTCAGGAGATGGAGAGACCATTGTGTTACACCCCTGTGAAAAGCAGGAGCAATGCTTTCAGTCATGCCACATACCCCAAAAGCCTGCTGAACAGGACCAACAGGAGAAGAGCCAAGCTGTGTCACCACAGAAGGGACTGCCCTGGCTTTTTACACCCACACCGTGCTGCAGCAAGCAGGATGTGCTCCTCCCCAGCTGTCCTTCTGTCTTCAGCCTCGACTCGCTCTAACTGGTGGTAAACCATTCAGTCAGCCCAGGACTGCCACCAGTCTTGCCCCAGAAAGCTCCCAGCTTCAGCTCCTCTTCCCCTCCCTCTCCTCTCCTCCCCTCCCTCTCCTCTCCTCCATCCCCTCCTCCCTCTCCCCTCTCCCTCACCTCCTTCCCCTCCTCTCCTCTCCTCTCCTCTCTTCCCCTCCCTCTCCTCTCCTCTCCTCTCTTCCCCTCCCTCTCCTCTCCTCTCCTCTCTTCCCCTCCCTCTCCTCTCCTCTCCTCTCTTCTCTTCCTCCCTCACCTCTCCTCCCTCTCCTCTCTTCCCCTCCCTCTCCTCTCCTCTCCCTCTTCTTCCCCTCCCCTCTCCTCTCCTCTCCTCTCTCCCCTCCCTCCTCCTTCTCCTCTCCTCTCCTCTCTTCCCCTCCCTCTCCTCCTCTCTTCCTCTCTCTCCCCTCCCCCCTCTCTTTCCCACTCTCCCTCTCCTCTCCTCTCTCTCCTCTCCCCCTTCTCTTCCCCCCCTCCCCTCCTTCTCCTCTCCTCTCCTCTCTCCCTCCTCCCTCTCCCCCTCCTCTCCCCTCCTCCTCCCTCCTCCCCTCCTCCTCTCCTCTCCCTCCCTCCCTCCTCCCCTCCTCTCCTCCCCTCTCCTCTCTCCTCCCTCCTCCCTCCCCTCCCTTCCCTCTCCTCTTCCCTCCTCCCTCTCCCCTCCTCCCTCTCCCTCCTCCTCCTTCCCCTCTCTCCCCTCCTCCCTCTCCTCCCTCTCCCTCCTCCCCTCCTCTTCCTCCTCCCTCCTCCTCCTTCCTCCCCTCCTCTCCCTCCTCCTCTCCCCTCCTCCTCTCCTCCTCCCCTCCTCTCCCTCCTCCTCCTCCCCTCTCCCCTCCTCTCCTCCTCTCCCCTCCTCTTCCCTCCTCCTCTCCCCTCCTCCTCCTCCCCTCCCTCCTCTCCTCCCCTCTCCTCTCCCTCCTCCCCTCCCTCTCCTCCTCCCCTCTCCCTCTCCTCTCCTCCCTCTCCCTCCTCCCTCCTCCCCCTCTCTCTTCCTCTCTCCTCTCCCTCCTCCCCTCTCCTCCCTCCTCCTTCCCCTCTCCTCCTCCCTCTCCCTTCTCCTCCTCCTTCTCCTCTCCTCCTCCCCTCCTCCTCTCCCTCCTTCCTCCCCTCTCCTCCTCTCCCTCCCCTCTCCCCCTCCTCTCCTCCCTCTCCTCCCTCTCCCTTCCTCCTCCTCTCCCTCCTCTCCCCTCCTCTCCCTCTCCCCTCTCCTCCTCCCTCTCCTCCCCTTCCCTCCTCTCCTCCTCTCCCCTCCTCTCCCTCCTCTCTCTCCCCTCTCCTCTCCCTCCTCCTCCTCCCCTCCTCTCTCCTCCCTCCCCTCCTCCTCCCTCTCTCCCCTCCTCCCTTCCTCTCTCCCTCCTCCTCTCCCCTCCTCTCCCTCTCCTTCCTCCCTCCTCTCCCTCCCCTCTCCTCCTCCTTCCCCTCTCCTCCTCCCTCTCCCCTCTTCCTCCCCTCCCTCTCCTCTCCTCTCCTCCTCCTCTCTCTCCCCTCCCTCTCCTCTCCCTCTCCTCCTCCTTCCCCTCCCTCTCCTCTCCCTCCTCCTCCTCTCCCCTCTCCCTCCTCCTCTCCTCTCCCTCCCTCCTTCCCCTCCCTCCCTCTCCTCTCCTCTCCCCTCCTCTCTCCCCTCCCCTCCTTCCCCTCCTCCTCTCCTCTCCTCTCCCTCTCCCCTCCTCCTCCTCCTCTCCTCCTCTTCCCCTCCCTCTCCTCTCCTCCTCCTCCTTCCCCTCCCTCTCCTCTCCCCTCTCCTCCTCTTCCCCTCCCCCTCCTCCTCCCTCCTCCCTCCCCTCTCCTCTCCCCTCCCTCCTCCCTCTCCTCTCCTCTCTTCCCCTCCCTCTCCTCTCCTCTCCTCTCCTCCCTCCCCTCTCCCTCTCCTCCTCCTCTCCCTCTCCCTCTCCTCCTCCCTCCTCCCCCTCCCTCCTCCTCCCTCTCCTCTCCTCCCCTCCCTCTCCTCTCCTCTCTTCCCCTCCCTCTCCTCTCCTCTCTTCCCCTCCCTCTCCTCCCTCTATCCATTTAACTCCTTGGCCTCTTTTTGAGGGAAGGACAACTCGGAGTCCAGTCTCAGAAGCCCCACTCTGCTCCCAGATGCCCCCAGTAACATCTCCATACCCCATCTGCTTCCCTCACACACTTGTTTTGTGAGAAATGGCAGCACTTGAACCCCACACACACGATGAAAACCCCCTTTGAAAAATAAAACCACCACTCTGGGATCCTGAGAGCTAGGAACTGAACCCACAAACCTGCACCCCTTCCCAGCTTGCTGTAGGGAAGCCAGAAGGCACCTGCCAGTATACAGAGAGCTAGACATTCAGAGGCACCAAACACAAGTGATGTCAGAGCTGCTCCAAGCCCTACCAGTGGCTGAATTCTCTCAGCAGTCCTTGAGCTGCTGCTTCAAAACCATCCCTGCCCCATTCAGCATCTAACAACCTTTTTGTCCCAGATCATACACACCTCCTAGAGCAAAAAGTGTAGGAACACTCCAGGAATAATTAAAAGAGCTGTAAAAACCCAGAGTTCAACACATTAAGCTGCAAATCACAGAACGTTAGGGGTGGGAAGGGACTTGTGGAGACCATCAAGTCCAACCCCACTGCAAAGGCAGGTTCACCTAGAGAAGGTCACACAGGAACATGTCCAGGTGGGTTTTGAGTATCTCCAGAGAAAGAGACTCCACCACCACCTCTCTGGGCAGCCTGTTCCAGTGTTCTGTCATCCTTAAATCAAAAGGAGTTCCTCCTCACATTTAGATGGAACTTCCTGTGCTCAAGTTTGTGCCTGTTACCTCTTGTCCTGTCACTGGGTGCCACTGAGGAAAGCCTGGTCCCATCCTCCTGACTCCCACCCTTTAAATATTGATAAGTGTTGATGAGATTCCTCCCCAGTCTTCTCTTCTCCAGACTAAAAAGCCCCAATCCTCTGTGTCTGCCCTCAGTAGAGAGATGTTCCTGTCCCCTCAGCATCTTTGTAGCCCTTTTCTGTATCCTCTGCAGCAAATCCCTGTCCTTCCTGAACTGGGAAGCCCACAACCCAGGACTCAAGCTAGGGCCTCACCAGGGTAGAGTAGAGGGGGAGATGAACCTCCCTCAAGCTGCTGGTCACACTCTTCTTGATGTACCCCAGGATACACCTAGGATAACAACAACAACAACACACCACCTTGGAGTGAACCCTCTCCAAGAAAAGCATACAGGACCCAAGGATTCAAGCCCAAAACCTCAATTCTACTCAAAGGAACCAAATCCACAGCTAGTTATGAAAGGTCAAGCTCTGCTGGAGTTGGTTGGTTGGCCCCCATCTCAAGGATGCTGCTTCCCCAAGGAAGTTAAAAGCAGGAATGTGTAGGGCAGGTACCTTGGTGGTCCTCCACCATGGCCAGATGCTCAGCAATCAGCACCAACCCTGCCAAAATTCATTCCAAAGCAGTCAGGACCCTCTCAGGCTGAATTTCTCTCCTAAGTGGAGAAGGAAAGCAGCCATGCATTGCTCAGCAGCTGCCAGCAGCACGAGAAGGAGGAAACCAAGCCCCCTGGGATCTCCTGGATGATGGTACCACAGAGCCTGGATTACCAGCAACCAGCTACTCGTGTGATGTCAACATTGAGCACTCCATGTCCCAGCAGCAAGGAGACAGCCTGGAAGTGAGGTAAGGTGACAAGAACTGTCCAACTGGCACCACTGCACGGTGACATGGAGAACATCTCCAGAAGAGGACACACAGCCAAGCCCTCAAAGTCCCCATGTCAAGAGACAACAGAGCTAGCAGGAGCTCTCAACTGCACAAGGTCCTCCTACCAGAAAGGTGTTTAATTCAGCACTGTGGAGAGACTGGACAAAGCAGCAAGAACCTCCTGCCCTCCTCCCTGGAGAGGAGAAAAGCAGCCTAAAGGAGTCCACCAGAGCTGCAGGTGAATGGACCCCAGTGCTAGCCCATTTTCCTCTAGAGACCATCCAGAGCAACCCCCCTGCTAAAGCAGGGTCACCCACAGCAGGATGATCAATGTCCAGGCAGGTTTGGAACCTCTCCAGAGAAGGAGACTCCACAACCTCTCTGGGCAGCCTGCTCCAGTACCATCAAAGTCAAGAAGCTTCTCCTTACACTCTTCACACACCAAAGAGATTTTTGGCATCCAGAAACGGAGCATAATTCAGCCCCCAAACCAGACAACCACTGGAATGCTGGATTATCAAGGCAACATCAAAGGCACATCCGATTCTCCTTGTCCCTGCCTCTCCCATGAGGCACTGACCACCTGCTGAAGCACCAAACCCAGCTGGTTTCTGCTCTAACTGTTGCCAACCCAAGCCAGCAGGACATGGACACAACCAATTTGTTCACAAATATGATGGATCCCACATTCCTCTAATTATAGTGGTTGAAAGCAAATTCCATGGACACCTGCAGATGCTGCACAGGGACGCAGGTCCATCAGGTAGGCCTGTAGGTGCTAGAGGAACATCTCCTGGCATGCAGAAGCTTTTGTCTGGCACCACAAGACAGACTGGTCTTAGAGATGTATTCCCACCTCTGCCATCCTCTTCCATCCTTGAGCAAGTCCAGTAAAACCACAATAAAACCAAGAAACAGATTTAAAATGGAGGTGACCGAGCACAAGACAGCTCTGGGGTAAGCCTTACTCCAACCAAACTTCTCCTCAACGTTTCCTCCAGGACCAACAACAACAGATTCACCTCCTGAAGGACCTAGAAAACCATCTCCAAATCCAACAATCTTCCCTGGAACCAGCACACAGCCAACAAGCACCATGGGATGGTTGTTCCTACCTTCCTTGGTGGAGACCTGCATCCTGGTGGCCGGCAGCCTGCAGAGCCTGTGCTTGGTGATCTGCACCAGGCCCTTGGGTGAGGAACGTTTTGGTGTCACAGAAGTTTTCCCCTTCAAGTTTTTCTTCCTGAGTGACCTTTCAGGAAGTGTGGAGGAAGTGATGTTCTTCTTATCTGTTGCAGAACTGGGAAGGAGAACACCACAGGGTTAGTAGATAGTAGAGTTGACCAAAACACTCTTGGTCCCTTTGCCCAGAGCTGAGATGGAAAGCAGGTCACCGAGGTCCACACTTTCTCCAGCAGTTTAAGACACTTTCCCGTTCCCCACCCCCCACCACAGTGAGGTGATGGAGCCTGGAAATCAATCAAAACAGCTTCTTCCTTCCCTTTGAATATTTTGCTGTTATTCAGGTCAGGGAGGAGTCTCCTGAGTGCTAAAGCAAAGTATTTGGAGAACAGGGATGGGAGCAGAGAAGAAAGCCCAGCTCTGTGTGAAAGGCTCAAGTCCAGAGTTACACAGACTGGTCAAACAACTAAAACTTCACCCCTTCCAACCCTGGAAAGTGGCCTCCAGACAAAACGAAGTCACCACGCTTGGAAAGACAAAGGTAAATACATCCTCCAGAACGTAACAACCCTCTTGGAACAAGTTCTTTAGCATGAGGGTAGTGGAACACTGGAACATGTTGCCCAGGGAGGTGGTTGAGGCCCCATCCCTGGAGATATCCAAGGTGAGGCTCAGTGGGGCTCTAGGCAAGCTGATCTAGCCAAGGATAGAATCACAGCATGGTCTGGGTTGGACAGGACCTTCAAAGGTGATCTAGTCCAACCCCCTCTGCAGTAAGCAGGGGCATCCTCAACTAGATCAGGGTGCCCAGATGTCCCTGCTCACTGCAGAGGGGGTTAGACTAGATGACCTTTGGAGGTCCCATCCAACCCAGACCATTCTATGATTCTAGGACTAGGAATTTCACTTCTAGCCATGACATAGGTGACATGACACAAAACATGACCAGCAATGACAGCACTCTGCAAACACCACCAACTTACCCCAAGTTCCCTTTCTTCTTGATGATTTTGGTCCGACTCTTCACTTTGTAACTGGAGAGTGTGGCATCACCAAAGGACCTGGCCCCACCAAGACCACCAGCTGCTGTACTGGGAGGTGGTGGAGCAGCCCCAGCTCGAGGGAGGTTGGAAGCTGGAGGCTTTTTCTGATCCTCTGATCTCCACCTGAATGCAGACTTGGAGGTAGAGGGCAAGGTCTGCAGGCTGGAGGCTTTCCACTTATATTTGCTGGGAGAAACACCCACTTTGGACTGCAGCCCCGATTTCTTCAGCTTTGTCCCCAGATCTGCTTTTGGTGACACCTTAGTACCTCTGTCAGCTCCACCAACGACCTTCTTTGTGCTTTCCAAAGCTCTAGGGCTGGCCCATCTCTTCACAACACGAGAGCACTTCCCAGGGTTGGCAACCCAGGTGTAATTAGTTTTCCTGAACTTTGGAGATTTGCTGGAGATGGATGTTGAGGCAGCTCTTTGGAGACTGGGGGCTTTGGGGGCTACAGAAAACCTGCTCTTAGCTGCAGTCATCCCAACCACCAAATTGGCAGCCTGAGGACCTCTAGAGCCTATCTCACCACTTCCAAAGAGCTTCGGTTCTCTGAAACCACCCCTGACCTGCTCACAACTGGGCTGACCAGAGGCTGGAGGTTCTGCCTGTCTCCTGCCCAGGTGCCCAGATGGTGGAGCATGCCCTGGCACGGCCACAGGATGCTGCTGTGGCTCCGACTTCAGCGTGACAGCGTTTTCACTGCTGCTTCCACAGGTGACAAAGGAGCTGTCACCAGGCAGGTGAGCCTGCCAAGGCTTCCCTGACAGGCTCATGTGTGCCGAGCTCACGAAGCGCTGAGAGGAACTGAAGGAAACGGAGAGAGAAGGCCTTCTCTCCTCATTTTGGCTCCTGGACAGAGGTTTTGGCATGTTTCTACCATCACCACCGGCAGCACCAACCACTGTCTGCAGCCCAGAAAACTCGCAGCAAGAACCCCCATTAGCAAAACCTTCTGTCTTCACAAAAGGACCAGCCCTCTGTGGCAGCTGGATCCCCACAACGATGTTGCCATCCCTGGTTAGGTCCACGTGTCTCTCTGGAGATGAGGACTCTGCTAGCTCAGGTGCTTGGTTGTCCTCAAAGCTTCCAAACACTCGAGAGGTGCTGGCGCTTCCACCACTTCCACCATCGCACACGGATCCTGGTGGATGGTTGACAAGGGAATATTTTTTCTTCCAGGAGTGACTCTGCTGGGGTTGGAAATCCCTGGGAGCTTGTTGGGGGTACCTAGTGGAAAACGTCCCCCTCCTGGAGAAGGGAGGTTGGCGAGGGTTGGTCCATCGTGGGAGTGTGGATGGAGGTGGCCGTGGTGCATCCCCGTGGGTGTTTTTATGGTCATTTATGAGACCTGAGGAGGAGAAGATGGTGGCTGTTAAGCACAGAATGGCTTGAGTTGGAAGGGACCTTAAAGATCATCCAGTTCCAACTCCCATGCCATGGGCAGGGACACCTCCCACTAGACCAAGTTGCTCAAAGCCTCATCCAGCAGAGTTTGTGGCCTTCCTAATGAGGAAAAATTACCATGGGGCCTACAAACAGAACAAGTTGGTGCTAAGCAGCAACAGTGAAGCTGCCCAGAGCTAGGAAAGAGCATGGAAAACATATACCCCACCACAATCCTCTGCCATGGGGCACATCCCACCCCTGTGCCATCAGCCCCAGGGGCTGTGGAGCAGGGAACACCTCCTCCCCCCAGCAGCCAGGAGGCTCACAGGACCTGCAGAGACCAATAGTGGAGGGATTACCACACAAGGGATCCCCAAATCCTCCCAACACTCTTAGGACTCCCAGGTAGCTCCTCACCACCTACTTTCCCTCACTGACTCCTGGGTCTCCTCAACTCCCCTTCCTGGGTCCCCCCCCCAAGCCACCCCACCCCATCACAGATTCTGACATACCTTCATACCCCCTCCCCGGACGCTAGGGTCCCCTTACAACCCGACCCTCACCCTCTCAGCCTCTGACGTCGTACCACCACAGGTCTCCGAGTTCCCTCACAACCCGTCTTTCATCCTCTCAGATCCTGGGGATGTCCCACCACCACCCGAAGTCCCCGGGGCCCCTCACATCCCCACTCCGCGATCCCGGGGCCCCTCACATGCCCCCTCTCTGCTCCCTCAGACTCTGTGTTCCACTCACAACCCTCCTCAACCGCCACCTCCCCGGCCCTCCGGGTCCCCTCACAACCCGCCCCTAACCCCCAGGAACCCGGAATCCCCCTCATAACCCACTCCGCTTGTCCCCAGAGCCCCGCGGTCTCCTTGCAGCAGCCGCTGCCGGGCCGAGCCATACCCTGCAGCAGGCGGATCTGCCGACACAGCTTCTCCCTCTCCTCCATCCCCGCAACGGCTCCGCCTCACCGCCCGCGCCCGCTGACGTCATCACTCCGCGACGGCGTGTGCGCGCGGTCACGTGCCTCGCCCCCACGTTACCGCGAGCCGTCCGCTGCTTCAGGCGGAGGCGCTGGGAGGCCTTTGCGCCCCTAGTGGCCTGGGCCCGGGCCGAATCCCCACGGCCGAACCTGGCGGCCTCTGCCTCTGTCCCCTTCTGTCCCCCTCTGTCCCCTGCCCGGGATAACCCGGATGTCTCCAGCCTCTGTCCCTGGCTCAGCCCGCTCCAGCTGTCCCCATTTCCTGTTCCCATTTCCTGTCTCCAAGCCCAGCGCAGTGCAGCTGTCCTCAGACCCTCTGGGCTGTCATGGCTGTTCCCTGGCCCCAGACTAGCCCAGTCTAGTGGTTCCCCATACCCTGTCCCCAACTGAGCCTGATCTGGCTGGCCTCAACACCTGTACCCAGCCCAGCTTCATCCAGCCATCCCTTGTCCTTAGCCTGCTTCAGCTGTCCCCAGCCCTTGTCCCCAGCCTAGAATATCGCAGATGTCTTTCATCCCCAGTGCAGCCTGGTCTGACTTTCCCCATCCTCTCTCCCCAGTCTGGGCTGTCCTAACCGTTTCTTGTCCTTAGTTCAGCCTGGTCCAGCTGTTTCCAACCTCTGTCCCTAGTATGTGCTATCCTGGCTCTTGTCTCAAGATGAGCCTGGTCCAGCTGTCCCCCTGTCCCAGCCCAGCCTGGTCAGCCTGTCTGCATCTCCTGTCTCCATCTCAGCTTGGTCCAACAGCCTCCACCCTCTGTCCCCTGCCAGTCTCATGCAGCCATCCTGTCCCCATTCCCTGTGCCTTGCCCATCTCTGCCCTCTCCACAGTCCACCACCCCAGCCCACGCCTGCAGGAGTGAGAAGAAGGATTTCCTGGCAGCCCCACAGGACCATCTCCAGCAAGAACATTTCATTTCACACATCAGCTTTGTGAGTCCTTATTTTTCATACTTAATTGTTCTAAATGTTTTGCAGATGAACCAGTCCTGAAGCTGCAAAGGTTCATTAAAGTTTGTACCTTCTAATTTAGCAAGGAAAGGAGTTATGTGACTCTTCAAGTCATGTTTTGTGACACGTTTCATGGGCAACTCTCAGAGCAGTTCATGTTCTCCCCCATTTCTCAATTCCTCCCAGAAACCAGGAGCAAATTGAGCACAGAAGGTGTTTTTCTTTGGTCTGATCTAAGACCCTACTCCCTAAAAATACTTTCTTTGGCCTGAGTTGTACCCCTGGAATTACTGCTCAGGAACGTGATGGAGTCCCCACCCCTGGAGGGATTGAAAAGCTGTGTAGATGTGATGCTGAGGGACATGGCTTAGTGGCAGATTTGGCTGTGTTGGGGTAATTATTGGCCTCAATGATCTTAAAGGTCTTTTCCATCCTCGACAATTCTGTGATTCTCTGATTCCCAAAAGTCAGATGTCCCCATGTTACCAGTACAAATCAGGAGTATCCATGAAGTGTATCCATCCAATCAAGAGAACATAACTTCTATGGACTTTAATCCTGAAGGAGTTTGGTTTCTGAATAATTTCATCCTTCCTTAAGGGAACAAACTCCATAACTTTAAACAAAGCTGCCAGGGAACCTCACATCTGCAAAGGAGATAAAAATCCTGGCTCTTTGAAACATTTTTGGGGGAAAAAAAAGGCTGAGCCAAGAAGGCGTCCCCACACAACCCAATTTCCTCCTGAACACTCCCATGATGAGAACTTCATAAAAGCAACTGATCATCAACCTCAAATCATCTGAAACAGAAGCTGTCCCTTGGGACATCTCACTTCCTGTCGCAGTTAAGGGAGTTCTGCCTGTCCCAGCACTGATTAGATGATGTCCTTGGGGCCAGCTCAAGATTTGCCTGCTTGGCAAGGTAGATTTAGTAAATTATTTACGACATGTTAGTGGCCTTTTAAAGCAACTCAGAGGTGGAATATGGGGAAGAGCCACCCCAGAGGAATAAACCACTTTGTATGGATGGTAGGAAAGGCTTCAAAAGACAAAGCAGCTGGGGAGTGTAGTCCTTAGTAGCTTCCCCTCAAGCCATAAGACTGAAAAAAAAAAAAAACAACCCACCCTAATCCTCACATCCTCTCCTATTGCAAAATCCTGCACGTAAAAGAACAGGCTGTGGGACAAGGCAGGCAGAGATGGCAGGTCTCCTCCCTTTGGGTGGCCTCAGATCAGTTTCAATCGATCACAAAAGCCCCACCCCGAGTTTTGTAACCTCTTTAAACTGGCAGAAATTGGCACTTCTGCCAAAAAGAATCCTCCTCCGCTCCCAGCTGCTCGTTGCCTCCCTTGTGCTGGCACAAAGATTGGAGTGGTTTGCATAAATGAGCCAGAGCGAGCTGCTCTGAATTAAAATTAATTCAAGGCACGCAGAAGCAAAGCTAATTTTTAACACAGGGAAGCCATGAATCCAGCACTCCCACAAAACCCAGATTTGGGAAAGAGCGAGCTAAAAGCAGAGGGTCCTCTTTTGCCAATCTGCCCCAAAATATCTAACTAGAAAAAGCAAAGTATGGGGGAAAAGAATTAAATAGCCACTGAGCTCCTCTTGCTGCTGGAGACTGAGCAATGTCACAGCTTCCTCAGCCTAAATCCCAACTTCGGATCCACAGCTCAGGAGTCCTTGCTATGGCTGTACAAGCACTGGTGCAGGAATTGGGCATCCATAGATTCATGGAATGGCTGGGGTTGGAAGGGACCTTGAAGATCACCTAGTTCCAACCCCCGTGCCATGGGCAGGGACACCTTCCCTGCCAGGAACACCATCCCTACCTGATTTCTTAAGGCCTTATCCAACCTGACCTTGAACACCTCCAGGGAGGGAGCATCCATGACCTCCCTGAGCAATCTTTGGATATCCCACAACCTCCCTGGGCAATCTACCTCCAGACTCTTCTCCATAATGCTTCAGGATTTAGGATACAACCACTAAAAATTTGGACTGTCATGCAGATGATAAGGCTGTAGAAACTGAGGTTGAAAACAAAATGAGAAGGACACCCACATTAGAGCTACTGGCAGGGTTCAACACTTCTTGACCCCCTCAGGAACACCCTTCAAATCATGGACTCATAGACTCAGAATCAGGGAATGGTTTGAGTTGGAAGGGACCTTAAAGACATCACCTAGTTCCAACCCCTGCCATGGATAGGGACACCTCCTGTTAGAACAAGTTGCTCAAAGCTCCATTCAACCTAGCTTTCAACATTCCCAGGGTTGGAGCCTTCACAACTTCTCTGGGCAACCTGTTCCAGTGCCTCACCACCTTCATGGTGAATACCTTACCTTAAAGCTTCCCATCCTCCCCAGGTAACCTCTCAGTCCTCCCCAGAAGCTCCATGCAATGCTCCAACTGAAACTCACAGGTACCCTCAGAGAGAAGAATCACTCTGCTGTCCTATACAAGATGCTCCTACAAATGGATCCCTGGTAGTGCTGGAGGATCTGGGAATCCAAGGAGATCCCTGTGTCTTCTCAACCCACTCATAGGAGCAGGCAGCAGAAACACCAGTGCCTCCCACTCAGCCTGTCACCAGGCCTCTTTGCTCTGCTGGTGCAGTGATGAAGTTTGATGGTTTAACCTTGTCTCAGCAAGCCACTGAGAGACTCCAGATGAAACCAAAGCTGATGAGGCCACGATTTCAAACATATGAGTGCCTTAATTGGGTCCTGTCACAGCCTTGTCACTGGATCCATCATTTTGGGGGCTGTTGAAGGACATTAGAGGGATTAGCTCTGTGTTTATTTTGGGCTGAATGAGACAATTTAATTTCTTTTACATGTTTTAGTCTCCCTTAGGCATTTTCTCACCCTGCCAGCACACCATCAAAAACCTGCACTTGCCTTTTAGTGGGTTTTTAATTAAATTAGACTCACAAACGAGTGCCACACGAGTGTGGTGCTACCAACAAAGAACCTGCACTGTGAATTCCTGCACTTCTTCGATGTGTGGCTTGCAACAAGCATGGAGTGGTGAAGCAGCTGAATGGCAGCACCTTTGTTCCTCCTTTGCCCTCTGCACACATCTCAGGGGAGATACAGGCAAGGACAGCTTGGCCCAAGGCAAGATGCTCCTCACAATTCCCAGTTCACGCTTCAAATGGTGTCCCTGCTCTACTGGATGCCCCCACCTCAGCCCTAAGGAGCATCAGAGGAGGATCACAGAATCACAGACTGGTTTGTATTGGAAGGGACCCTTCAAGGTCATCTTAGTCCAAACTCCCTGCAGTCAGCAGGGACATCTGCAACTAGGGCAGGCTGCTCAGAGTCTCAGCCCTTCTTGACATCATCTTAGGCTCTGTGTGCTGCTGAAATTCAGAGCATACTCTAAACCCATGGACACATTCAGCCTCCAGCAGCAAGAGGAGCTTCAGTAGGCTTTTAACATTGAAGAAAGTTTCTTCTCCAGTAACTTTTTGCTGTTTTAACTTGAGGGAGGAAAAAAGTACTTCCCAAGGGCAAAAAACCCTCTAACATCACATTTTTGCTGATAATAGTAGGGCTCAGGAGCACGGGGCTCAAGGGAAGGAGATATCTCCTGGGTTGGATGGAAAACAGAGAGGAAAAAAAGTGCTGCATGATCCCAAAGGGAAAGCTGCTGTCATTTATCAAGTGGGCACCACTTTTCTGCTGTCTTGTCTCTTTTGTTGGCCCTCTTTCTTGCCTACAGTCTCACTGCTGGTGCAGGAGTTGCACCCAGACCTCTTTGGAGAACTCAGAGCAATGATCTGTGTGCTTCCACGTCACTGTCATTCCCAGTTGGGGTGATTATTTTCATAGAATCTCACAGAACTGTTGAGGTGGGAAGAGGCCCTTGAGATCATCAAGTCTAGCTGCTCACTTAGAGCTCACAATCCCACCACTACTACTAAGTTACTGCCAGTAAATCATGTCCCTCAGCACCACATCCACATATCTTTTAAACACCTCCAGGGAGAGTGACTTCAACACTGACCTGGGCAGCCTGTTCCAATGCTTGACCACTCTTGCAGGAAAGAAATTTTTCCTCCAGTCCAGCCTAAACCTCCCTGGGGCAGGAGCCTGGGAGTAAATTCTGCTTTACTGCTTGACCATGCAGAGGACTTTGCTCCTCAAGAACTTGGGCACTGGACTGTTCCCTACTTGGAAAGGTTGTGAAAGAAATCCATACACTGCCATTGTAGATGTTTGAGTTAGAAGCTCAGTTTGATGAGCTTCAACCTGCTCTGCTGACCACCACTGTGGTGGAGTTTGGATGGAGAGCACTCCCAGCTGGAGATCCACTCTTGTCCTCAGCCAGCACCATTGCAACACCAGCTGCTGTTTCAACATCCCCACGTTGCCTGACCTGCTGCTCAGGGGGTCATTCCTAAAAACCATTTTCAAATCCTGTCAACACAACGAGGGCTTGGGAGTTTCACAACACCACCAAACAGGGGGGAGAAATCTATTCTCCTCAGACCCTGACTTGTGAGTTAGTGACTGAGTGGTGGCATCTGCTGGATTTTACAGCAGCTGTTGAAGGAAAAGACAGGCATCAGCTATTTCTCCACAAGCCCTAGTGAGGAGGAAAGGGTGCTCAGGAAGGAGGTGGTGAAATGTTGAGACGTTTCTGGGTCTGTTTTGATCTGGATGCTTTCCTAGGAGCTCTGTGGGCAGCACCAACCTGATAGGACATCAGTGGGCTGTGAGCAAAGCAATGTTTGATGTTCATGTCCAGCAGTAACTACAGAGTCCATAGTCATAGAATCCATTTGGTCAGAAGAGACTTTAAGTTCATCAAGTCCAACAATTAACCCAGCATTGCCAGGTCACCACCAACCCATGGCCCTCAGCACCACATGTCCATGGCTTTGAAAGCCCTCCAGGGGTGGGGACTCCACCACTGCCCTGGGCAGCCTGGACCAGGACTTGACAACTCTTTTCATGAAGAAATTGTTCTTCATGTCCAACCTAAACCTCCCCTGGCATAACTTGAGACTGTTTCCTCATGTCCCATCACTTCTTGCTAGGGAGAAGAGACCAACCCCCATCTGGTTCCAACCTCCTTTCAGGGAGTTGTAGAGAACCAGAAGGTCTCCCCCCAGCCTCCAGGGTGAACAACCCAATTCCCTCAGCCACTCCTCACAAGTTCTCCAGACCCTCTCCTCCTGACCCTTCACCAGCTTTGTTGCCCTTCTCTGAACCTACTACAGCACCTCAATGTCCTTCTTGGAGTGAGGAGCCCAAAACTGAACCCAGGATTCAAGGTGTGGCCTCACCAGTGCTGAGTACAGAGGGACAATCCCTATTAACTATCAGGCATGGAAAGCCACATAGGAAATTAAGCTTGCCTGGTTCCTCCTGGGATGAGTATTTCCTGCAACACATAAATTGCACTGAAGCTCCTCAATATTTTGTTAGGATTTTGTTGGCACCTCTTGGTGGAGTTTTGTTCTTGCAAAACAAATGCCCTTTGGGTTCATGGCTTCTCTCTGATTCACAGAATCACAGAATGGTTTGGGTTGGAAGCCACCTTAAAGATCATCTAGTTTCAACCCCCATGCCATGGGCAGGGACACCTTCCACTAGAACAGCCTGGCCTTGAACAACTCCAGGGAGGGGCATCCATAACTTCCCTGGGCCACCTGTTCCAGTGTCTCACCACCCCCACAGTAAACAGTAAGCATCACTCTGCTCTCCCAGCAGCTCTACCATATCCCAGCACCTCCTCTAACTCACACAGATGGGTCACATGAGGGGTTTTAAGAGAAACACACGGATTTTGGGTACTCATCACCACCTTTATGGGGCAGGTGAGCAGGAAGCTCCAGTTCTCCTGTCCCTTCCATCCTCTGTGGGGTGCTTTGCTCTGGTGCCACCTTGCTTAAAGCTTTGCTCTGGAGAAGCTAAAATAAAATCAGTGAGCCCATTTCAGGCTGCAAACAGAGCATTCCTTCTCCACCCCCACGCTTTGGATGGACATCAGAAGCCAACCCCAGGCTGTTAAATCCCCTGTGTGAAAACAATCTTCTGTTCTGCTCCTCAGTCCACCGCGGCGGGCTGCGGTCGGGATGTTCAGTTCCCAAACTTGTGTTCGGGAAGAGGGGGGCTCCAAAATGGGATTTGCCTGGAAATAGAAAACATAAACACAAGAAGCCAGTATCTCAGCAGCCTTATTGCCTTCAACAAAAGCTGATTCTGTTCCAGAGAAGAAGGAAAACAGAAGTTAATTCATGGAAAAAGAAAGGAAAAAAAAAATCCTTCAGGATCTCATTTCAACCCCATCTGTCCCCTAATTCTTTGGGAAAGGGCCAGGCCAAAGATTCATAGAAAGGTTTGGGTTGGAAGAGACCTTGAAGATCATCTAGTTCCAACCCCCCTGCCCTGGGCAGGGACACCTTCTACTAAATCAGGTTGCTCAAGGCCTCATCAAACCTGGCCTTGAACACCTCCAGGAAATGAGCATCCACAACCTCCCTGGGCAACCTCTTTCACTGTCTCACCTACTTCACTGTGAAGACCTCTCCCTGCTCTCCAATCAAGACCGTTAGTGTGGGGCCAACCCTCATGGAGGTCAAAGCCTCAATGTCTTAGCCCTCACTGAACCACTGCCAGGGGGCATAAAACTGCTCCGTGAACATCCAGCCCTGATGGAGTCAGAATCACAGAATGGTTTGGGTTGGAAGTGCCTTGTTGAAGGTCCAGAAAGGGACCTGGGGGTACTGATTGACAGCAGCTGAACATGAGCCAGCAGTGTGCCCAGGTGGCCAAGAGAGCCAATGGCATCCTGGCCTGCATCAGGCATAGTGTGGCCAGCAGGAGCAGGGAGGTCATTGTACCCCTGTACACAGCACTGGTTAGGCCACACCTTGAGTACTGTGTCCAGTTCTGGGCCCCTCAGTTTAAGAAGGACATTGAGACACTTGAACGTGTCCAGAGAAGGGCAACGAGGCTGGGGAGAGGCCTTGAGCACAGCCCTATGAGGAGAGGCTGAGGGAGCTGGGGGTGTTTAGCCTGGAGAAGAGGAGGCTCAGGGGAGACCTCATGGCTGTCTACAACTCCCTGAAGGGAGGTTGTAGCCAGGAGGGGGTTGGTCTCTTCTCCCAGGCAACCAGCACCAGAACAAGAGGACACAGTCTCAAGCTGTGCCAGGGGAGGTTTAGGCTGGAGGTGAGCAGAAAGTTCTTCACAGAGAGAGTGGTTGGCCATTGGAATGGGCTGCCCAGGGAGGTGGTGGGGTCACCATCCCTGGAGGTGTTCAAGAGGGGACTGGATGTGGCACTTGGTGCCATGGTTTAGTAGTCATGAGGTCTTGGCTGACAGGTTGGATTTGATGATCCTTGAGGTCTTTTCCAACCTTATCGATTCTGTGATATCTGCCACTGCTATTGGGGTCATCACTGCTCTTCATCTTTTTTGACTGAAATTCACATGGGTGTGCGAGTGGATGGGACCTTGAGTTCCTCTTGATCTCACCCTCATTTATTTCTTCCCAAGTCTGGATTTTCCTTTCTCCAAGATCTTTCCAAATTCCTCCACAAAGCATCTGTCCCCACAGAACCATTGGATCTTTGTCCATCCAGCACCCATCAGAGGGACCAAACAGGAGCTGTGACACCAAGCCCTGTCCTGTGCTGCCTTTCCCCCTCTCTCCAGATGAGTTTCAGTCCCCTCACTGCAGCCCCCACCCCTTTCTCCCCACACATTTGAGGCAGGACAAAACTCGTGACATCAGTGACTGCAGTCCTGGTCACTCATGGAGCTTCCAGCCCCAGATCACTGACACAGTGAGGACAAGCAGGAGTTAAATCTAGAGCAGCCACTTTCCATGTCTTTAACCCTTTTTTATCCCAACCTTTCCACCCAGACAACCTGATCCCACGGTGCTCCCCAGGATGGTGGCGGCAGCCCTTGGGTTATCGTCTCCAAAAGCCGGTCCCCATTTTGAGTGCCTCTAGATGTCACCCTCAGCCGGTTTTTTTCCCTGGCTGGGATTTGCCTTTCTCCAAGATCCTGCATTTTTTTTTCCGATCCCTTTCTGATCCCTTTCCGGCCATGTGTGATTGCCGTTTCCTCTGGGCGTCCATTTCATCAGCCCGAAAATTAAGAAGCAGCGGAGGAGAGAGGGGTGGCGGGTGGCTGCTGGGGAGGTCCCCTCCTCCTCCTCCTCCACCTTCTCCTCCTCTTCCTCCACCTCCTCCTCCTCCTTCTCATCCACCACCACCACTCTCCACCATCCCACATCCTATCCCACCAGGATCTCTCACCGCTTCCTCAGCTTGGCCGAACACCCCCCTCGACACCCCCATCGTCGCTCCCCAGTTCCAACCCCGGCCCCGCTTGGCCCGGCGGCCGGGGTGGGGGGACCCACCACCTCCACGCCGACACCTTTGGGGTGACTTGGCTTTTTTTTTTTTCCCTTCTCCTCCGGCTCCCCACACCATCTTCTTTCACCCACAAAGGTGTTTCCACCATCTCTCTACGGCGGCCGGATGGTTTTTCTCCCCCTCAGCTCTCAACTAGAAGGCCGACACGAGCGGAGCCCAACATCTTCTCTCCCACCGTCGCTGGATGCCAACGCCGGGGCCGGATTCAGCCTCGGCGAGAAGGTCACGGCACCTCCAGCCCAGCCTTTTCCTCCTTGCTGTCACCAAGCCTGCGTGGTGGCCGCGGTGTGGCGGTGGGGACGTCGGCCGTAAAGGAAACCCACGCCCGGGGCGAGCGGAGAAGATCCCCAGGGAGCTCTCAGATCTTCGGTTTGCCCTCTCCTGCATGAGACAGCCTCGGCTCTGCGGCTCCGCCGGGCGATGGCCGCGCACTGAAGATGTCCATGGCCAGGCTCAACAGCGTCAATGGCTTTCTGGAGGACGGCAGGATGGAGGCAGGGGACATGGGCAGGATTCTGCGCTGCCTGGAGATGGGTACTGTCCTCACCTTGTTCTATCAGAAGAAGTCGCAGAGGCCGGAGAGAAGGACCTTCCAGGTGAAGCTGGAGACCCGGCAGATCATCTGGAGCCGGACGCCCGAGAAGGTGGAGGGGGACAGTGAGTATCGATGGCTGTGGCACTGGGGACCGGGGTCGTGCTGGTGAGGTGTCCACCTATGGTGGGGGGTACCTGGCTGTGGAGTTCCTGGTCGTGGTGGGATGTCCTGCTGCAGTGGGGTGACTGGCTGTGGGGTGCCTGGATGTGGTGGGGTCCCCTTCCATGGCGGGATGACTGTAGGGTGTCCAGCCATGCTGGGAAGTCCTACTGTGGTGGGGTGATGGGTTGTGGGGTACCTGGACTTGCTGGGGTGTCTGGTCATGGGGTGGCTGGATGTGATGGGATGCCCTACCATGGTGAGATGTCCTATTGTGGTGGGATTCCTGGCTGTAGTGGGATGCCCAACCACAGTGAAGTACCTGGTGGTGATGAGTTGACTGGCTGTGGTAGGGTGCCTACTGTGGTGGGGTGCCTGGTCATGGTGGGGTGCCCAGCCATGATGAGAAGATGTCAAGATATGTTGGAGGACCTGGACATGGTAGGGTGCCCAACCATAATGGGACCCCTGGCCATGATGGGGTGCTTGGGCATGATGCGGTGCCTTGCTGTAGCAGGATGGCCAATTGCAATGGGATGTCCTCCTGTGGTGGGATGTCCAACCATGGTGGGGTGCCCAGAGATATAAATGTAGGAGCTGCTGGGCTGAGCCACCCTCACCTCTTCCAGCCCATCTCATGTTGCCATGAGGGTCAAACTGCTGCCAGTTCATCTCTGGGGGTTTAGGTCCTCCCAGGCAAGGAAATTAAGGAGCTGGCTACCACTTTGCCTTCTCGTGGTTCCTTTAACCCCAAAACTGGGGAGCTCAGGCTGCTGGGGCAGGCAGAAGCAGGAGCTGGAACGTGGTGGTGGCCCCATGCAACCCAGAAAGAACTTGGCCAGCTGGGATTTGGCCCATGTGTGTTAATGATGTCAGTGCAAAGTTTGGTGGCCCTGGGATCCAGCACAGGAGGTGCTCCCACTGGAGCATCCATAGTCACCCTTGTTGGTGGGTTAACCAGTGGCTAGTAGGCTATTGGGCCATATTCCCACCACTAGTCATCAGTGGAGGTCCATGCCTTGGTGCTCTTTACCTGGTTGCTTGTTACCTCAAGGCTTGCACCTCCCCTTAAATTGAGCTAAAAAGAGCCAGTAGATGAAAACATGAGGTTGTGGTGATGTGGATCCATACCATGTGAGGACGAACCCAGTTTTGGGGTATCACCTCACCTGGATGATGGCAAAGCCCATCATGGAGGTTTGGGAGCTGACAGGTGCCATTTCCCTCGGGGTCTTGGGGAATGTCCTTAAAAATTGCCCATCTAAAAATCACCACCCACCACTTTTTTTGTACAAGATGGAGCAAAATCCACTTCCACTGAAGAGGGGACAACCCTGAGCCAGGCTGACAGCCACAGAGAAGCTTTGAACTGAGAAAGAGGGTGGCACCTGGAGATGAGCATTGTCATGAGCTGAATCCATGCTTGTCTGGGCCTGCTGGGTGCAGGAGCAGACTTGTGGGAGGAGGGAGAGGAGGAGGGATAGGCAAGAGGAGGAAGGACATCCAATTTTGGAGGGGTCCTCATGTGGAAGAGTTCATTCTTCACTCATGAAACTAACATGTTCAGGAGCTGAGTTGGGCTCTCAGGTTGCTTCTGGTGTCCTGCCTCAGTTTCCCCACCAGTGTTTTGGCTTCTCCATGTCACAGTCCAAAACCCACCATGGGAATAAATGGCCAACCATCCTCCAGGGACATCCCCCTGGAAATGGGACAATCCTGCCATCCAACCCCACCACTCAGGCCTGGATGGGACTAATTCCACTGTCTTGGTGGTGAGATGTAGCACCTTCACCCCTGCTCCAGCCCTGCTCCAGCCCTGCTCCATGCTCACTTGTCCTCCCACTAGCCATGATAGGGAAGTGCAGGGATCTCTGCTTCACCCTTAGAGCCCTGTGTCCAACCTCACGCCTGTCCAGACCATTTCAAATCCCTTCTTCATCCAGACCTCCCACTTGTGGAGGGATTAGTGGGGACAACTGACAGCTCTGATGTCTCTGTTAGGGCCTTACAGGACTAGGACACAGAGCCTGGCTCTACTCAGTCCATGCAGGATAATTACAGGCTGTTACACAGCCAGTGGAAGCGTGGCCATGTTGATGGGCTCACCTGGAGCATCACCTCCAAAATCAACCTCATCGTGGAGGGTTTCCAATTCATCACCCTCAGCAGACCCCAGCCCAAGCATGCAGTCAGGTGGGAAACTGCAAGAAATTTCCCCCCATAGAGGAGAATCTGAGCTGTCACATGTCCTACCAGAAACGACGAGGGGACATGGCTTGTGCCACCATGGACTTCCCAGCACAACCATTCCCTCCAGCCACTTCGCTTTGTTTTTCTCCTTACAGATGAAGAACACTCCCAGGCTCTCAACATCCCTAAAAGCCATGGGGCAGAACCTGCTCCTCCATAATCTCCCAACCGTTTCAAATCTTCTTTGCACCAAATCTTTTTTTGCATCAGAAGAGGGAGGGGGGAAAGAAAAAAGGGATTTTCACAGCTGGAACCAACTTCCAGAGTGTTTTTAATCGCCCGGGACCCCTGAGACAATGTGGGGAGGAGTTTGGAGACATAGTTGTGACATGATGGCTGCAAATCCGCTGCAGATGTGGTTTCCAGGAAGCCACCAGCCCTGGTGCATTGTGCAGTCCTGCGCCGCTCCCTCTTCCTTCAGCTCTTTGTGGGGCTGGCATGTTTGTCCTGAGGAGAAGGATTTGGGGGTGGTGGTGGGTGAAAAGCTGGACATGAGCTGCCCAGAGCTCATGATTCCCAGCAGTGTAGGCAGCAGGTGGAGGGAGGGGATTCTGCCCCTCTGCTGAGACTCCACCTGCAGTGCTGGGGCCAGCTCTGGAGTCCCAACCCAAGAAGGAACTGCTTGAGCAGGTCCAGTGGAGCCCATGAAAATGATTAGAGGGCTGGAGCACCTCTGCTGTGAGGACGGGCTGAGAAAGTTGATGCTGTTCAGCCTGGAGAAGAAAAGGCTCCAAAGTGACCTTCTGGTCTTTCGAGGGGGTCTGTAAGATGGGGACAATTTTTTATCAGGGACCTGTTTTGACAGGACAAGGGGTGATGGTTTGAGACCAAAAGAGGGGGATTCAAACTAGGTCTAAACAAGAAATTCTTCACGGTGAGGGTGGTGAGACCCTGACCCAGGTTGCCCAGAGTGATGGGGGATGTCCCATGCCTGGAACCTGAATCCCTAGGTCAGGTTGTTTGGGGCACTGAGCAATCTGCTCTAGTTGCAGATGTCCCTGCTGGCTGCAGGGGGTTGCACAAGATGACTTTGAAGGTCCCTTCAAAAACATTTGTTGACTTGATGATTCTGTGATAATTGGCAGCACCCAGATATCAGGTCCGAGGATGGATCATGAAGATGTTGAGCTGGGACTTGTTGGTGGAACACTGGTAGCCACTGGCTTCTTGCTTCTCCCTGTCACCCTGTGGATGGGCAGTTTTGGGGACAAGCAGCTGTTTTTCAGCCAGTAAAGTCCTCTTTACCCCCAGATACCTCCCTGTTTGTCCCAGAGGGTTTGCTCCAAGCCATGGAGGCTGCAGAGAGTTACCACCAAGGTCTCATTTATGAAGATCTGGTCCTAAATAAAAGCTTGTACAAGGGTGCAGACCTCCTGTGTCCAGCTTATACTACCTCCCCCTCCTCCCCCCGGCCCAGATCCATGAAATCCGGTTTGTGGTCATCCAGGCTGGATGAAGCCTCCAGTGTGTTCCAGTCTTCTCTTTTCCTTCCCTCTTTTCTTGCTTCATCAGCCCAACTTCTCCCCCTATCCCGTATTCCTTGTCCAGCTTTGCTCTGGATTTAGGATGAAGGTGGAGGTGTTAAAAAAGATGTGTGGACATGGCACTTAAGGACATGGTTTAATGGCCATGGTGGTGTTGGGTTGATGGTTCTTAGATCATCTTAGAGATCTTTTCCAACCAAAACAGTTCTGTGATTCTGTGACTCTGGATTTAGGATTAGGATGGAGTCACCCTCTCTGGAGGCGTTCAAGAAACATGTGGACATGGTGGCACTTCAGGACATGTTTTAATGGCCACTGGTGGCATTGGTTTGATGGTTTTTAGATGATCTCAGAGGTCTTTTCCCACCAAAACAATTCCAAGATTCCACAGTCAAGGCACCAGCAGCCCTTCCTCACCACCAGCACAGCATAGGAAACACAGCTGGGCTGGAAATTCTCCAGGAAATGACCCATTTCCTGGCAGGACAATACCCCAGCGCCGTGATCCGGCCACTCTTGGCCATACAAAGGTCCTTTCCGGTGCTGATGGTTCAGCTCCAGATCATGAAGCTGCCCAAAAGGTTGATGCTCATGGGATCGAGATCAGCTTTGGCTGTTATTAATCATCTCATCATATTACTATTCTGCTCCTGGTGAGATGTGTCTACTTGGCCAAGGAGGGGCTGGGAATGTCCCCTGGTAGTGTAGTGGTGAGGAAGACCACAGTCCGGAAACCCAACCCTCCTGCAGCCAATGGGGCTTTATATAGCAGGATAATGAGGGAGCAGTGTGGCAGGAAAGAACCACCCTGTGGTCCAGGGCTGCTGGAGCTCCAAATTGCCACCTTTGGGTAGATGTCTTCAATTAAAAGATGAGCTCAGCCTGCATGAGCTGGGGGGGTAGAAGTGGCTGGAGATGAGGTGGTTGGGATGGGGCAGGCTGAGCCCGGAGGACACGTGGCACCCACAAAGCTGGAAAAGCAGTGGGCAACACTGCTGGGGTGCCACATCCTGGGGATATGAGTCTCTGGAGGACACATAGGAGTGGCTGAAACTGCATACATGGTGGCAGTGCTGCAGGGATACCTCTTCTAGGAACAGGGATCCCTGGAGGACACATGGACCCAGCACCCATTGTGCTGCAGGGACACCACCCTGGGGACATGGATCCCTGGAGGACACATGAACCCAGCACCCATGGTGCTGTCACACCAGGGCATCAGTACTGCAGGGACACCTCATGCTGGGGACATGGCTTCCTGGAGCACACATGGACCCAGCACCCATGATGCTGACATGCAAGGGCAGCAGTGCTGCAGGGACATCCCGCCCTGGGGACATGGGTCCCTGGAGGACACATGAGCACAGCACCTATGGTTCTGTCATGCAAGAACAGCAGTGCTGCAGGGACATCCTGTCCTGGGGACATGGGTCACTGGCCATGGCCATCGTGCACCAACAGGCAGTGCTGTGGAGATGCCCCATTCTGGGGATAAGGCTCCTTAGGTGACACATGGTCTGCTGGCAGTGCTGTGGAGATGCCCCATCCTGGGGACAAGGCTCCTTAGGTGACACATGGTCTGCTGGCAGTGCCATGGGGATGCCCCATCCTGGGGACAAGGCTCCTTAGGTGACACATGGTCTGCTGGCAGTGCTGTGGAGATGCCCCATCCTGGGGACAAGGCTCCTTAGGTGACACATGGTCTGCTGGCAGTGCCATGGGGATGCCCCATCCTGGGGACAAGGCTCCTTAGGTGACACATGGTCTGCTGGCAGTGCCATGGGGATGCCCCATCCTGGGGACAAGGCTCCTTAGGTGACACATGGTCTGCTGGCAGTGCCATGGGGATGCCCCATCCTGGGGACAAGGCTCCTTAGGTGGCACATGGTCTGCTGGCAGTGCCACCTGCTGCTGCCTGAGTGTGTGGTGGCAGGGTGTGAAGGTGCCAGGGGACAATCCCACGTTGCTGTGTGCCTACAGTCGACATCCGGGAGATCAAGGAGATCCGGCTGGGGAAGAACTCGCGGGACTTCGAGCGCTACCCCGAGGACGCTCGCAAGCTGGACTTCAGCATGTGCTTCATCATCCTCTACGGCATGGACTTCCGGCTGAGGACGCTCAGCGTGGCTGGTGCGTGGGCTCCATCCTCATTCCACCTGGCCACCCCTGGGCTCTCATCCCATCACCGACCCCATCTTCCCCGTCCTCACCTCACCACCTTCCCTTTTCTCCTCCAGCTTTCTGCGAGGAGGACATCAACTTGTGGATAACAGGTCTCAACTGGCTGGTGGCAGACACCCAGAAAGCCCAGACCCCGCTGCAGATCGAGAGGTGAGGAAGGACCAGCAGGTCCCATTTCATGGTCACCATCTGGAGGACAAAGCCCACCCTGGCTTTGGTTCCTCATGGGGCTGAGCACTGTCTGCCATCCCTTCCTTCCCAGGTGGCTGCGGAAACAGTTTGATGGGATGGACCGGTCGCGGGAAGGCAGGTGAGCACCACCCCATACCAGGAAGTGGCTGGTGGGCTTGGCTGGGCAGAGCACCCCAAATCTGGACCCCAATGTCCTGAGGGCTGCTATTGCATTTCCACAAGTGCCAGGTGGGTCTGAACTATCAATGCAGCCCATAAACATCTCCCCAGGACAGCAAACCCCCCAAATCAAATTAATTTGGACCAAAATGCTTATGGGGGTGGGCATCATCTCCTGATGGTTCTTGGACATGCTCCTCTCCCCAGCCTCATGCCAGGACTCATGTAATTGTGTGCTGTCCCACAGTGGGGGGCTACAGTCTGGTAGGATGGGAGCCCCACACCAAAGACCAGACTGTACCAGGTTTTAGGGTGAGACCCTTGGTGTTGGGCACTGAGACCCGTTCAGGGGTCCTCCATCCTCCATGGGGTCTGGTCAGCACCCTGACACCATCTACACCCTCCTGCAGCATCACAGTGAAGGACCTGAAGGCCATGCTGCCCCAGGTGAACTACCGTGTCCCAAACATGAGGTTCTTGCGGGACAAACTTGTGGTAAGGATTTCCTGGCTATGCAAGGAGATGGTCTTCAAGCCATCCCTGGTGTCACCAGCGCTGGTTGGGTGGCTCCACTCTCATGAAGCACCATCTCCCACAGGAGGTGGAAGCCAGGAACGAGATGACCTTCTCCCACTTCATCCAGTTCTACAAGAACCTGATGTTTGATGCACAGAAGTCGGTAAGAGCCACAACTTGTCCTCTAAAGCATCTCCCACCCTCACCAATGTGTCCCTCACCAGCTAAGCCTGGCCCTCTCCCTTTTCTTGCAGGTCATTGAGCAGCTGGAGCTCTCCTTCCCTTTGAGGTGAGTATCCAGCGAACTCCATGGCTTCCATTCCAGACAACATTCCAGGAGTTGGATCTGTTGGGTGGGCAATGCAGCCAGGTGGTGGGACAGAGCTGGGGATGGGAGATGGGATGGGAGTGGAGATGGGAGCAAGGATGTGACAAGAGTTGAGCAGGGATGGGAGAAGGGATGAGCAGATATGGAAGTGGGGAATAGGAATAGGGATGGGAGCTGGGACAGGAGTCAGGTTGAGAACAGGGACAGGAGCAGGAATGGGAAGAGACAGTGGAGATAGGAGTGAGGATGGGAGCAGGGCTGAACAAGAATGGGAGTGGAGATGGAAGCACGGGTCTGAGCAGGAATGGTTGTGGAGGTGGGAGCAGGGATGGGTGCTACAGATGTAGGAGCACGTCACCTGCACTCTCCCCAGGCCCCCTGTGCAGCTGGCAGGACTGGGGGGCATCATAAGGCTGAGCTTCAGGTGGACATTGGTGACCTCAACCTCTTCATGGGGTCTATCCCAACTCCTGGTCCTGGTCCCCACTGATGGCTGCTCCATGTCCCAGGAATGTGGACCGCCCCGAGCTGTGCCAAATCTCCCTCTATGACTTCCAGAAGTTCCTGCTGCATGACCAGAAGGTAGGTGCTCTGAGACACCTCCATGGCATCACTCTTAGCTTCAACCTGGGACCTCCATGGGATGTCCCAGCCCATATCCTCTTGTAACAATGGCCATGTTTCCACCCCAGGAAGCCTGGGCGAGTGACGTGGGCATGGTGAGGGACTACATGTGCAGCTACCTCAAGGAGGGCTGCAACGAGGCCACGGACCCCTCCTTCCAGCTGGATGAGGTAGGTGGCCCCACACAGCTCCCACCCAAGGGTGTCTCCTTGTCCACATCAGGCTCTAACCTCTCTGCTTCCCTCCCCAGTTCCTCACGTACCTCTTCTCCAAGGAGAACATGGTGATGGACTCCAAGTATGAGCGCGTGGTGCCCGAGGAGATGAACCACCCCCTGTCCCAGTACTGGATCTCCTCCTCCCACAACACGTAAGGACAGGGTGGGCTCTCCTTGGGGTCCTCTGTGAGCATCTCATCACCTTCATCAAGGTAGCCACTGATGGTCCTTCTCACTCCTCTGCAGGTACCTAACAGGGGACCAGTTCTCCAGTGAGTCCTCCCTGGAGGCGTACGCCCGCTGCCTGCGCATGGGCTGTCGCTGCATTGAGTGTGAGTCCCACCAGAACCCTATAGTGATGCTCAGTCTCCCCCAGGAATTTCATGGTCCCTCAGACAGACCATCCTCCTCACCCATCCCATGGCACTGGGGTTGGAGGGGGGTCGTCTATGTCCTTTAGGGGCCCAAAGACTTGGTCCCCAGTGCATGGTTGGTGACCAGAACATGTTAACCAAGGTGTCTCCTCACTCAGTGGACTGCTGGGATGGTCCAGATGATCTCCCCATCATCTACCATGGCCACACGCTCACCTCCAAGATCAAGTTCCTGGATGTGCTGCACACCATCAAGGAGCACGCGTTCGTCACCTCTGAGTAGGCTCCAGCCCCCCAGCAGCACCCCAGTTCTGGGCCCAACAGGCAACCTCTCCCTCACCTTCATCTGAGGTCACCATTCCCACCTACTTCTTCCAGGTTCCCCATCATCCTCTCCATTGAGGATCACTGCAGCATTGTCCAGCAGAGGAACATGGCCTCCCACTTCAAGAAGGTCTTTGGGGACATGCTGCTTACCAAGCCAGTGGACATCAATGCTGATGAGTTGCCCTCACCCACACAGCTCAAGAAGAAGATCCTAATAAAGGTATGGAGTGGACACCACCTGCCTTTGCAGGGGGGCACAAAGACCATGTTGGGCTGGGTGGGATGATGATTCTCCCAAGTCTTGGGACCCAAGAGCAATATCTGTGCCCAAGTAGGGCATCTTCAATGTTCTACTGCAAGAGATGGTCAAGGGGATCATGGGGTAGTGGAAAGCAATCTGCAGGAACCCACACATGGCCTGAGGGTTAGGAGATCAGTGTGATGGACACCATGATGAGGTCCCTTCTCTTGTCCCCAGCACAAGAAGCTGGTCGAAGGGAACCTGTACGAGGAGGTCTCCACTGCCAGTTACTCAGAGAATGACATCAGCAATTCCATCAAGAATGGCATTCTCTACCTTGAAGATCCCATCGACCATGTAAGGGTCTCTCTGCCAAGGGCAGCCAGGGGTCAGATGGGAATGAGCATTGGGGTTTGGGTTGGACACAGGTTATGGGCTCCCCTAGACCGTTGCAATGCTGTGAGGGACAGGAGGGAGCAGAAACAAGCACATCAAAGTCCCATCCCTCTATGCTATCAACCCAACCCTGGTGATGCTCTTCCTCTGCCATCATGGCGCTCTTCCTCTGCCATCAACCTTCCAACCCTGGTGGTGCTCTTCCTCCCTCCCAGACCTGGAGCCCTCATTATTTTGTCCTGACAAGCAACAAGATCTACTACTCAGAGGAGACATCCCGCTACCAGTTCAATGAGGATGAAGAGGAGGTGGAGCAGAAGGAGGTGGGTGAGGGGCAGGATGCCTGCCATGGGGCAGGGGGATTTAGGGAGGACACCATGGAGAGGGCTAGAGGTTGGCAACACTCATTTTGGGGTGAACTTGTAGGAGTTCAACAACAACGAGCTGCATTTCACCGAGAAGTGGTTCCATGGGAAGCTGGGAGGTGGCCGTGATGGGCGCCAGATCGCCGAGAAGCTGCTCCACGAGTACTGCACCGAGACGGGCGGCAAGGATGGCACCTTCCTGGTGCGCGAGAGCGAGACCTTTGTGGGCGACTACACACTCTCCTTCTGGTAGGACCTCCTTGGTGGAAACAGGATCCCACCCTCCTCAGGCTGGTCTGGGCACCCCACCAAGGGCTGGCCCACCAGTCAGTCCCCAGTGTGGAGATCAGAACGGTTTTTTCCAGGGGGCAATGCCACACTGCTGTGCAGCATGCAGAGCCCTGAGTGGGGGATGGTGGGAACGTGGCCCTGAACTGACTCAGCTTCTCTCCACCACTGTGGCAGGAGGTCCAGCCGGGTGCAGCACTGCCGGATCCACTCACGGCAAGAAGCTGGTGCCACCAAGTTCTACCTGACGGACAACCTGGTCTTTGACAGCCTCTACAGCCTCATCTGCCACTACCGCGAGGTGCCCCTCCGCTGCAATGAGTTCGAGATGCGCCTCACCGACCCTGTCCCCCAGCCCAATGCCCATGAGAGTAAAGAGTGAGGATGCCCCCCACCCCACCCCTTCCATCACCAGCCCCTTCCATCCCTAGTGTCAGATGTGGGTGCCCCCAGGGGCATGGAGATGCTGATGTCAAGCCAGCGCCTCCGTGTTCTGCTTGCCTAGGTGGTACCACGCCAGCCTGACGCGCCTGCAGGCCGAGCACATGCTGATGAGGGTCCCACGAGATGGAGCCTTCCTGGTGCGCAAGCGCAGCGAACCCAACTCCTACGCCATCTCCTTCCGGTGAGCGTAGCCACCTGGGCACCACCACGAGCTTGGTTGGACTCAGGCACGGTTGCCAACTGAGCTGAGAACTGCCTGGCTCATGTCTGTTGTGAGTCCACGGTGGGTGGAAAGGATCTACTCTGGGTCAACAAGGTGACACAGTGGGGTGCATGGTGCTGTCATGGTGGAACCTTATAGCAGCAGTGGTGGGAAAGCCACATCCCTGGTGGCATCACATAGAACCATAGAATAGAATCATAACATCATTAAGGTTGGAGAAGACCTCTAAGTTCATCAAGACTAACCACATTGGACCACCATGTCCACTAAACCGTGTCCCTAAGTGCCCTGTCTACACAATTTTTGAAGACCACCAGGGATGGTGACTCCACCATTTCCCTGGACAACCTGTTCCAATGCTTGAACTGTCCCCACCATGGAGTCAAGGTCCAGCCACCTCTCACATGTCCCCTCCTTGTCTCTCTTGGTCCTAGGGCGGAGGGGAAGATCAAGCACTGCCGCATCCAGCAGGAGGGGCGGCTCTTCATGCTGGGCAGCTCGGCCGAGTTCGAGAGCCTGGTGGACCTCATCAGCTACTATGAGAAGCATCCACTCTACCGCAAGATGAAGCTACGCTATCCCATCAATGAGGAGACTCTGGAGAAGATGGGCACCACTGTGAGTGCTCCCAGTGGTGGGGACGGTGGGAACAGGGGTTCTGTGCCACAGGCGACCAAGACCCATCCCCAGTTCCATCATGGTGGGAAGGTCTCCTTCAGCCTCTTGGTTGAAGCCAAATCAGAACTGGCCAAGCTCATTCCACAGCCATTGTCCATGGTTATAGCTCCACCATAATTCTCTTCCATGTTGGAAAGGGCCATTAGGTCCCTCTTAACCTCCTCTTGATCACGCTGGTAGCTCAGCTCCCACCACATCCCCTTGCTGCCCCTGTCCACATCCTGGTCACCCATTCAGGCATTTCTCCTTGCAGGAACTGGACTATGGAGCTCTGTATGAGGTGCGGACCCCCCACTTCTACGTAGAGGCCAACAAGATGCCAATGGCCAGGGTAAGGGGCTGAGCTGGTGTCCCTAGGTGGTGGAGGGTGATGGGACATGACAATTCTAGTGCTGGAGGTGCAGAGTGATCCCCCAACAGACTTACCACAACTCCCACCACTGACTTGAGAAGTGGTGGTGTTTTGCTGTGTTTTTCTGACCTTCAAGCAATGCTGGACCCTTCCCATATCACCATCACCTGGGGGCAATCCAAGCTCCAGTGACAGCATTGTCACAAAGTGGTGGGTAGGACAGGTCTGGTGAGAGCCCAGCCTGGAGCAAGGACCTGGCCCAAGTTAGTCTCAACAGCAAGGAAAGCCCCATGGACTCTTTTGCACTGGGGAACCCCAAAAAGAGCAGTTTTAAGGTCAGTTCCCAGGTAGTGCAGTCTCCATCTTCCAAGGCTTTTGGGAGTGAGCTGGTCTTGGAACTTACCCAGCCTCCATTCTTGGAAATTTTTGGTACCAGGATTGTCTTGGGCTTGACCTAGTCTCTCTCCTCAGAGGGTTTTGAGATTGGGCTGATTTTAGAGCTGACCCTGGAGGAGGCTGGACTGTGGAGCCCCAGGGTTCCTCCACTGTAATCCTGCAATGCCATGATCCAGCACCGGTCCAGCCTTCAAGGTCCCTTGTGCAGCAGAGCAGTGTTCAGGCTAAGACCAAATGTGGGAAAGTTTAACCCAAAGGGACTGTGGTGGCATCATGGGATTAACCCCTTCAGTGCACCAGGAGAAACCACTGGAGCACCCAGAAGAATCATAGAATGGCTTAGGTTGGAAGGGACCTGAGATATCTGCTCCAACATTCCTGCCATGGGCAGGGATACCTCTTAACTAGATTTGGTTGCTCAGGGCCTCAGAAGAGCCCAATTCGCTCTGAAGTGGTCCTGCAGGACCACAAACACCTCCAGCCCTTTTGTGCCCTCTAACACATCCCTCTGCTGACACAAGTGATTTAGGGACCATGTTTAGGATTTAGGACCCTCAGGAGCCTCCATCTTCCACCATGCGGGGTTGAGAGGCTAGGCTGAGTGGGACACACTACCCACCAACATCTCCAAGCGTTGGGTGGTGACACCTGTCCCTCTTGTTGGTGTCCCAGTGCACAGTGAAGGCCTTGTATGACTACAAAGCTCAGCGGGAGGATGAGCTGTCATTCTGCAAGCAAGCCATCATCCACAACGTCGACAAGCAGGACGGCGGCTGGTGAGGGCAGCTGGCTGGCCCTTGGGACATCACTGCGGGGGGAAGGTGGAGGGGACACCCTGAGCTTTCATCCTGTGATGGGTTTTAACTGCCTCCTTTTCTGTCCGTCCCTCCCCTGCCAACCCCTTCTCCCGCCACCCCCTGACATGGCACGCAGCATGGTGACCCCTGTCCCACCGCCCCAATCGCTCCGTTTGCCTTGATCCTCTCACCCCTTGCAGGTGGCGAGGGGACTATGGGGGCAAGAAGCAGCTGTGGTTCCCGGCCAACTACGTGGAGGAGATCGTCAGCACACAGGCACAGGAGCAGGATGAGGCTGTGAGTGCTGTGGGCTGAGGCCACCTGAGATGCTCCCAGCTCTGTGCCAATCTGGACAATCCAGAGGCTGGGGGATGTTCCTGGCCCCATGCTAGCCCAGGTCTTCTCTGGCAGCTGGGAGATGCTCATGGTCCTGCTTGATCCCAGATCCTTCTCCAGAGGCTGGGAAATACTCATGGTCCTGCTATGGTTTGGACCCTTATCTGAAAGCCAGGGGCTGCTCATGGTCCTACTTTAGCCCAGATCCTTCTCCAGAGGCTGGGAAATACTGATGGTCCTGCTACAGCTCAGGGCCTTATCTGAAGGCTAGGGAATGCTCATGGACCTACTTGAGCCCAGATCCCTCTCCAGAGGCTTGGAGATGCTACCAGCCCAGACTAGCTCAGACCCTTCTCCAGAGGCTGGAGGGTGCTCACCTGCAGAGCAGAACAGGTCATATTCCTCACTTTTGCTCAGGCTTGACCAGTTTGGAGGGCTGGAGGGAGGCTTTCAAATGGAGCAGGCACCAGGCTTGGCCTCGCATACTTCTTCCACCACCCTCTCTTCCTTCTTCTCTTGCAGTCATCAGAAAACAGTCCCCTGGGGAACTTCCTGAAGGGCTTCATCGATGTGCCATCCTGCCACGTTGGTGAGTGTCCCAACCACGTCCTCATTGCAGCTATGGGCACCTCTGCTGAAGCTCAGTCATGAGTTGAGGCTCCTCAAACTCATCAGGCAGCTGCCAGCTGGGCTTGTGCTTGGCACAGTGTGGTGGGGAGCAACATGGAGTTGGGCTTGGAGGGATTTGCATGGTGGGGTTCCAGGAGGGGCTGGTGGGGGCCTGGGAGCGGGACCGCTGAGGTTTCGTTTGCTCCACAGAGCCATCCGTTGGGAATGTCTTCAAGTAAAGCCCCCCTCTGATGTCCTTATAGTTATCTCCAAAGACGGGAGGAGCTCCAAACCATTTGTCTTCACCATCCATTCCCAGCAGATGTCCCACGCAGCCCAGTCGCTGGACGTGGCCGCAGATACCCAGGAAGAACTCAGCGAGTGGGTGGCCAAGATCCGAGAGGCCACGCAGAACGCCGACGCCAGGGTGAGGGGCGCCAGGGTGAAGAGGATTCATAGAGTCATAGAATCATAGAATGGTTTGGGTTGGAAGGGACCTTGAAGATCATCTAGTTCCAACCCCTCTGCTATAGGCAGGGACACCTTCCACTAGCCCAGGTTGCTCAAGTCCTCATCCAACCTGGTCTTGAACATCTCCAGAGAGGGGACATCCACAACCTCCCTGGGCAACCTGTTCCAGTGTCTCAGGAAGGGGATGGATGGTTCCATTCCTCTATGGATGGTCTTCAGTGTCTC
Organism: Indicator indicator; assembly: GCF_027791375.1. Taxonomy (NCBI): domain Eukaryota; kingdom Metazoa; phylum Chordata; class Aves; order Piciformes; family Indicatoridae; genus Indicator; species Indicator indicator. Next base: position 23,987,138 of record NC_072021.1, read on the forward strand.
CAAAGGAGGAGACTGGAGGAAGACCTTCAGCTCCTCTTAACCCCTGTGTAGATGCAAGAGGGGAAGATCATGGAGCGGAGGAAGAAGATCGCGCTGGAGCTGTCCGAGCTGGTGGTGTATTGTCGCCCAGTGCCGTTTGATGAGGACAGTAAGAGCTGGAGAAAGGGGATGATGGGATAAGCATGGGAAGAGATGGGTAGAGGGAACTAAGCAGTGCTGGTGAGCCACCTCCAGGCCACCACACAACTCCCTCTTGTCCACTGACGGTCACCTGGGTGCTTTCAGAGATCGGCACAGACAAGGCGTGCTACAGGGACATGTCCTCCTTCCCGGAGACCAAGGCAGAGAAGTACGCCAACCGCAGCAAGGGCAAGAAGTTCCTGCAGTACAACCGGCGCCAGCTCAGCCGCATCTACCCCAAAGGGCAGCGCCTGGACTCCTCCAACTATGACCCCTTGCCCATGTGGATCTGCGGGAGCCAGCTCGTGGCCCTCAACTTCCAGACACCTGGTAAATCCTGCTCCTGGGCTGGTTGCTGAGCTCATCCTCACAGGTGACCCCAAAAATCACCATCCCCAATGGCTCTGCCCAGGGTCCCGTTGCTGGAGGTGGTGTGGATGATCTCTCCAGCCTTTGTTCTCAGCCTGATGGGGACATCTCCATGCAGTTCTTGGGTGCTTCACGCAAAACCCAACTGCATCTCTTGTGCAGCCTGGGTTGGGGACTCTTAGCAGGGGGTTTGTCAGGGCAAGACCTTCTGCCCAAGGACCTTGAGGGGGTCCCTGAGCCCCACAGCTCAGAGCTTCTCTGTCTTCATGGCCACAGACAAGCCGATGCAGCTGAACCAGGCACTCTTCATGCTCGGTGGTCGCAGCGGCTACGTCCTGCAGCCTGACATCATGAGGGATGAGACTTTTGACCCCTTTGACAAGAACAGCCTGAAGATCGTGGAGCCCATCACAGTCCAGCTGCAGGCAAGTGGGCAAGGACAGCAGGTCCACCTTGAGCTGGTCACCATCAAGATGGGGGCTTGCTTCTTCCTTAGTTTTTGGGTCAACTAGGGGTGGTTTTGACATGTTCCAGCCATAAATTTGCTCCATGGAGTTTTTGACCCCATGATCTCTTGGGTTTGTGGGTCCTTCTCCACATGTGGCATCATCTTTTGTGGGGGACAACCCCACAGTTGCACAAAGCTGAGCCTAACGTGAGTGAGATCAAGGTGGAGGGCAGAAGGTGTGATGGACTAATGATAGCTAAGAACCTTTGGGCAAGCCCAAACCAACTGAGCCACTGGGCTGGTTTGAGGAGTTTTTTGTTGCTTAGCATGGCTGAAACTCATCTTCTTCCTTCTCTTCCTCCCACAGATCCTTGGTGCCCGGCACCTGCCTAAGAACGGGAGGAGCATCGTGTGTCCCTTTGTGGAGGTGGAGGTGTGCGGCTCTGAGTACGACAACAGCAAGAACAAGACAGATGTTGTAGGTGAGGATCCATATGAGTGATGTTCCCATCCATCCCCTGTGCCTTGGGGACAGGTGAGGACACCAGGACAACCCCAGCTGTGTCCTTTGTAGTCCTTTTGGTCATGTAGGTGATGGAGATGGGCTTTGAGGGGGGGTGAAGAGGACAAGCATCTCCCACTAATGAGCTGGTGCCATGCTGGTGATGTCCATGTGTCTAGCCCCACTCTGACCTCCTTGCTCTCTCCTTGCCCCCCAAGCTGACAATGGCTTCAACCCCGTCTGGCTCTTCAAGCAGTTTGTCTTTGACATCAACAACCCTGAGTTCGCCTTCCTCCGCTTCGTGGTGTACGAGGAGGACATGTTCAGTGACCCCAACTTCTTGGCACAAGCCACCTTCCCTGTCAAGGGCCTCAAAACAGGTATAGACCTTCCATCTGCACCATCATCAACATCATAGACTCACAGAACTGTGGAATGGGTTGGGTGGGAAGAGATCTTCAAAGGTCATCTAGTCCAACCCTCTGACAATCATCATCATCATCAACATCTCCTTGGGGCTCTGGCTATGGTGAGGGGCTTGGACCCTGCCACGAGCTCATGTTGTGGTGTTGTGTCCAGGCTACCGCTCAGTGCCGTTGAAGAACAGCTACACCGAGGACCTGGAGCTCGCCTCCCTCCTCATCCACATTGAGATCATCAATGCCAAGGCAGGTGGCCCAGGCATCTTGGGGAACCTTGTACCTCAGTTTCCCCAGCTGAAATGAGGAAAAACAGCACCCTAGGGTGTCCCTTCCACCTCACCAGTCTCATACCCTTGTGTTGGAGCAGGAGGAAGATGAGGAGAATCTATACTCATCCATCCAGCAGCTCCGGGACCGTGCCAGTGAGCTCTCCAGCCAGGTCTCCAGCTACGAGCGCACCAACGGCTGCGACTCGCGCTACCAGCAGCGCCTCGACGAGCTGCGGGCAGCCCAGGAGCGCCTCATGGAGCTCACCGAAGTCCGCAACCGCAAGTGAGTGTCCCTTCTCTGTGCCTTTGGGAGGTCTGTCTTGACAAGGGTCCCTAAGGCCACCACTGTGCTCCCCGCCAGGTTGATGGAGAAGAAGAAGAGGGACCGGCAGATGGTCACCAAACGCAGCTGAGCTGGATGGATACGAGCCCACCAGCCTGCTGTGGATCTTCCCACCGCCTCCTCTTTGGCTGCAACCACCTTTGGAGGTGGGGTGGCTGGATATGGACCACCCCTACCACACCTGGGGCTGGATGACAGCAGCGTGACAAATTTGAGGACAAAAGGGGATTTTGGGTAGCTCTGCCTGTGATCTTTCTCTGTCTGGGTGAGGTGGGACGCTCTGGTTGTAGATCTCGAGTGCCTCCAGCTTCATCCTGTGTCCCCTGGGGGTCACAGTCATATCCTTGTCCCCGTGGGTTGGCCATCACAGCTCCTCTTAATCCTGTGTCCTCCATCTCTTACCACAAGCCCTATGACCTATGGGGAAACTGAGGCACAACCAGCCCAGAATGGGGCAAAGACCAGCCACCTCCATCCTGGGACAGGGAACAGGAGCAGCTGGCAGCGAGGCAGCAGGAGGGGGACACAGGGGACACTTTGCGTGGGGCTAGGGGGACATTTTGTCCCCCCTGCTATAAATATCTGTATTTTCTTCTTTTATCCAGCCTGTACATATGGCCTGGGGTGGGGGTCTGCACCAGCTGGAGTATTAGGGCATGGGGGGGACCCCAAAATGTCCTGAGATGTCCCCATCATGGTCACCAGGGAGAAGGGGACAAGGTATGGCAGTGTCCCATGAAGCAGGGTGGCCAGCAACAGGGTACCCTGAGCAGGCACCAAGCAGACACAGTCAACAAAGTGGTCCCAAAGAGAACAAGGATGTCCCTGAAGTGACACCAGTGTTGGCACCAAACCCTGGGAATGGAGACAGATCCTGCCAGTGGAGGCGGTGCCTGGTGGGGTGGTGGCTGGGGACATCTTGGGGTGTTCCGTGGGATCAAGGGGTCCCGGTGGGGTGGGATCTGTGTATTCTTTGTATGAAAATAAATCTATTTAGCCAATATTTATACCCTGCTGCCAACAGTCTGGTGTCACCTCTCCAGTGCCAGTGTCCCCCCGGGGTGGTGGCTTGGTGGATCCAGTGTGTCAGCCTTGTCCCCATCGCCTGTCCCAGCAGGGGTGGGGACACTTGGACAGTGTGTGGGGGTGTGCTGCCGCGAGCAGGGCTGCCCGAGGAGGGAACACAGAACGTGGGACACATAGCACAGGGCCAGAGGACAAAAGCCACGAGGCAGAGGGCCAAGGAGACACAGGGACCATGGATACCACACTATGGGGATGCAGGAGAGGGGGTGTTGAGGACAGTGGGCCATTGAGATCCAGGGGTTTGGAGACACAGGGCTATGAGGACACAGGGCCATGGAGACATAGCAGTAGGGGACATAAACTCTTGGGGACAGGGGCCTAGGGGACACAGGGACATGCCATGGAGATGAGGCCACGCCGCAGCCCGCAGGGACCCTTCTTGCCACTCGGCGCCCAGCAGGGGACAGAGCCCGCCCCCCTTACCGTTCATTGGCTCCCGCCTTGCTGTCCGCTTCTCCCCATTGGCGGGCGAGCCGGCGGCAGCGAGGCGGGCCGGAAGTGTCGGCGCTGTGGCTGCTCCGCTCTGAACTGCGCCTCCGTGCGATTCGGTGGTGACGGAACGGCGGGTTTGGGGCCAGGGCCGCGGCAGGAGACGGTAAGAGCGAGGAGGGACGGGGCTGGCCTGGCCGGGGTCCCCCTCACCTCTGCCTCCCCCTGCGCTTTCCCCATCGCCCCACAGCGGGGCCTTTACCCCGACTTGGGCGCCTCACGGCCCCTCATGGGGTCATCTCAGCCCCCTATTACCTCAGGGCTGAGCCCCTGGAGACCCGTCCTGTAGCCCAGCCTCACTTTACTGCTTTAATTTCGCTTTAATTTAAGTTATCTGGCGCTTTCCAGGTTTCCCTCAGTCCATCGGTTTCACTGGTAGTTAAAACACCGTAAGCCCAACCAGCGCAGGCTGGTTTGGATGTGCCTTTATTTCTGTTAAAGTGGGAGGGAATTTGGGATACTGTGTGTTAAAGAGATGGCTTATTACTGATGTTTTGTTGTTGTTTTTGATGAGGAAAAAAACACCTGTTTTTTCATGAGTTGTGATAAGGAAAATGGTTTATTCCTGGGGTTTGATGAGGAAAATGGTTTATTTGGGGTTTTTTTCTGAGGAACAGAGTTTATTTGTTTTACTGAGGAAATTTATTCTGGTTTTCCTCTTTTGGCAGCATTTAAAGCAGAGTGAGCTTTATTTTATTCCTTGTGGATAGAGAACTTTAAAGAATCAAGTAAAATAAACCAAAGGTCCTAAAAAGAGATAATTGAGCAGGCTGGGGTTGGGACACAGTGTTGCCCTTTAATTCTGTCCCTTAAATTCACAGTATTTCAAGTTTTTGCCCTGCCAGCTGAGTTACCAAACCTCAGCAGTGAGTTGTGTGGATGAGAATGAGGGAACTGCTGATCACCACGGGATTTTTTCCACTTCCACTGTCACCTCCCCCGTGACTTTGAGGTGGTCATCCCAGAGTGAATGGTGCTGAGTCCCTTTGGCAGAAAGGGAAGAGCATGAGTGTGGTCTGAGCCACCATGGTAGGGTGTTTGGTTGTTGCATCTCTGCCTCTGTGGCTATGGTAGAGTCAGCCAAGCTGGCAGACCCTACTTGAGGAGATCCAGGGGGTTTGGTGGAGTTTGGAGACCAGACCTTCATGTTCTTTCCTAATACTTTACAAACTGAGCTCTCTCAGTGAGAACCTCCAGTGAAGCCCCCAGGAACACCACCCTCCTCCATGTGGAGCTCCCTGCAGCCTTTCTGCCCAAGCTCTGCCTTCGTTCTCCTCTGGACCCACCCCAGCTGCGTTTGGGTTTCCTGCCACAAAGCCTCAAGCATGTTTCTACTTCCCTTAACTGCATCCTCTCAATTCCTCTTTTGGCCACTTCAGTCTTCTAACAAACTTCTACCAGGTGGCTCAGAGCGGAGGCATCATTTTTACTTCCTTAGTTTCCTCCATGACCTAGAAGCAGGCATGTCTCTTGTTTTCTGAATATTGGCCAGGTTCTGTCCACATGCAGGAGGAAGTTTCTATGTTCACCCCGGGTTTGGGTTGGAACAAAATATCTGGGTCCAGGAGAAGTTACATAGGAGAATTGAGTCTTTGCCCTACTTCTATGAGAAGAAAGAAGGGGGTGGAATTTAATGAGGCCTTTCTAGTCTTGTAGAGAACATGACAGACGAGCTCCTGCTCTGGGCAATTTCTTACTGAAAGGGATTAGTAGAGAAGATGAAGCTGGAGTGTACAGTGGGGGGACAGGAGGCAATGGGAACAAGCAAGAATGTGGGAAACTTTGGTTAGATTAATTTTTTTGTTTTCTACCATGAACCACTGGAACAAGGGAGCAGGGAGGCTGTGGGATCTCTGTCATTGCAGATGCTGAAAACTCAACTGCATGAGGCTTTGAGAGGGTGCAGGGCTGGGCTTGAGACCTCTTCCAACCTGAATTCTTCTGAGATGCTGTGATATCACAGTCCCAAAAAGGTGGAGTTTTGAAGGAATCTCTGGAGATCATCCAGTACAATCCCCTGCTAAAGCAGGGTCACCCACAGCAGGTTGCACAGGATCACAATGGCCAGGTGGGTTTGGAATCTCTCCAGAGAAGGAGACTCCACAACCTCTCTGGGCAGCCTGCTCCAGGCCTTTGTTATCCTCAAAGTCAAGAAGCTTCTCCTCAGGTTTAGGTGGATCTTTGTGGGTTCTGATTTATGCCCACTGCCCCATGTCCTGTCACTGGGCACCACTGAGAGGTGTCTGGCCCCAGCCTCTTGCCCCCCACACTTTAGCTCTTGCTGAGCATCGATCAGATCCCCTCTCAGGCTGCTCTTCTCCAGGCTCAACAGCTCCAGGTCTCTCAGCCTTTCCTCCTCACAGAGATGCTCCAGGCCCCTCAGTGTCTTTATAGCCTCCACTGGGCTCTCTCCAGTAGTTCTCTGTCTCTATTGAAATGGGGAGCCCAGAACTGGACTCCGTTCTCCAGCTATGTGGCCTCACTAGGGCAGAGTAGAGGGGCAGGAGAACCTCCCTCAACCTGCTGGCCACACGCTTCTCCATGCACCCCAGGACCCCATTGCCCTTCTTGGCCACGAGGGCACATTGCTATCTTATGGGCAACTTGATGTCCACAGCCATGGTCATCTCCTCACTGGCATGCCTCTCTGCTTTCTTACAAGGCAGGGGAATGATGCTGAGCAGCCTCCTGCCCTCAGCAGGAGATGGGAACTGCTATTACATCCTGACAGCAGACTGCACCTACGGCAGCAAGTACTTCCAAGCTGGCAACATGTGCTTCTGCAGCGAGAGGAGCTACCTGCGCAACTTCTCCAGCGAGGGGCCCCCGGCCTGCTTCCTGAGGGTGGTCATGCTGGAAGACAGCTCCACTGTCACCATCAACGTGGAGCTCCTGCAGCCGGTGCGCGAGGACATGGCTGCCTTCCTGCTGGCCATCGGCAGCCACACTGAGCGCCTCAACTACTTCCTGGAGAGGCTGAGCCTGGAAGCAGCACTGCGGGCAGTGCCGGGTCAGAAAGTGATGGTGGAGGTAGAGCGGCAGCACCTGCCCGGTGTCATCCGCTACGTCGGCAGTGTCTGTGGGAGCAGCTCCGCCGTGCTGGCGCCGTGCTTCTTTGGGGTGGAGCTGCAGGTGAAGTTTGGCCACTTGGCTTGGGAGAAGTCAATGGTGAGAGTAGGAAGGTTCTGCAGAGGGATCTGGCCAGGCTGGATCAATGGGACAAGGTCAGTGGGATGAGGTGGGACAAGGCCAAGTGAGGGACCGTGCGCTTGGGTCACAACAACCCTGTGAAGGCTCCGGGATTAGGGCAGAGAGGCTGGAAACTGCCTGGTGGGACAGGCCTTGGGGGTGCTGGTTGACAGCAGCTGGAGATGAGCCAGAGCGTGTCCAGGTGGCTTGGATCAGCAAGCAATGTGGCCAACAGGACTAGGGCAGGAATTGTCCACCTGGACTGGGCACTGGTGAGGCCACACATTGAATCTTTGGTTCAGTTTTGGGGCCCTCATTCCAAGAAGGACATTGAGATACTGGAGGAGATCCAGACAAGGGCAACAAAGCTGAGGAAGGGTCAGGAGAACAGGTCTGGTGAGGAGTGGCTGAGGAACTGAGGGTGTTGAGCCTGGAGAAAAAGAGGCTGAGTGGAGACCTGGCTCTCTACAACTCCCTGAAAGGAGGTTGGGGCCAGGTCGGGGTTGGTCTCTTCTCCCATGGAACAAGTGATAGGACAAGAGGAAATGATCTCAAGTTGCACCAGGGTGGGTTTAGCTTGGACATGAGGAACAGTTTTTTCCTGGAAAGGTTTAGAAGGCCTGGCCACGGCTGCCCAGGGCAGGGGAGGAATCTCTATCCCTGGAGGGCTTTGAAAGCTGTGTAGATGTGCTTTTGAGGGACATGGTTTAGTGGCAGTGCTGGAAGTGTTGGGTTGGTGGTTGGACTCAAAGGTTTCTTCCAACCAAATTGATGCTATGAAAGTAAGTTGCCTGTTTTCCCTTAATTCCTGTGTCTATAAAGTACCTCCTTTGGTGTTTTTTTTCAGGGTGAGGGTGAAAACAGAGGACGTAGCGATGGATCCTACCATGGCACCGAGTATTTCAAGTGCAAGAGGAACTGTGGGGTTTTCCTACCCTTCAGCAGAATCCAGTTTAGTCCTGTAGTAGATGATGACTACATGAAACAGAAACCAAAGCTGGACACAGAGGAGGAGGTTCCTGTGAAAGTGGGAGATGCAGTTAGCTTCTATGTGGACGAGGTCCTCACCAAAGGAGTAGCCATGGCGGTTTACAAGGAGGGAACCCAATGGTTCGTTACAGTCTGCCCGGTAAGAGCAGCCCTGGGGTTTGGGGGGGATTTCAAACCAAACTGTCTTGTGTGGGACATCAAAGAGACCAAAACTTGCCAGACCTTGAAATACCAGTTGATACTCCAGGGCTTATCCTGTGTCTCATAGATGGAGCTGATAGATCTTCCTCCCCTTTCAGGAAGAAGAAGGAACAACGGACATCTTCAGGGAAATCCCCATGGATTCCATCGTGAAGGAAAGCTTGCAAAGTAGGTTTGTCATCAGACATCTCTTGGAGGTTTCACTTTTGTTTCTTCTCTGCAGGGTTATTACAAAGCTGAAAGTCCCACAAAAGCTTCAGCTAGTCCCAGCTTAGTTGATCAGGAGGCAGAGAAGGTCCATGTCTCACCTTCTAGACAAAACTCTTTGTATTAGGCAACTAAAGCTGAGTCTGCCCAGTCATGAGGCAGAAGAAGAAGGAGTCTCATTGAAGGGCAGAGACATTTCCTAGAGGAGAAGGCACCACTAGTTTAGGAGTCTTTAATTTAGCTGGAGAAGGAGCTTCCTCCTGATGCCAAACAAACTTGGAGAGGATGGTTTGAGTCATTGGGCAAGACCGTGGCCTCTTTAGGACAATGGATACTCAACATTTGGTCCACTCCAAGAGAAATTCAAGTTGGGAATAGGCTCCTAGGGAAGGGGTTGAATATCCATTTGTGGAGGTGTTGATGGGAGGCAGAGATGTGATGCTAAGAGCCATGGTTTAGCACCAGCCTTGATAGAGTTAAGAGAATGATTGGACTAGATGATCTTAAGGATCTTTTCCAACCAAAATGAATCTATGATTCTGAGACAAGAAATTAGTGGAACCTCTCTGATGCCTTCAGAAGACACTAATGAGCTTTCAGGACCAGCCTGAAGGGAAAAATTGGGGAACAACTCCCCAATGCTGTCATTTCAGGCGCCCAACATGGCTCTGAGAAGGGTTGGATTACCTCCAGGGTCAATGAGAAGCTGGAGTCGGCAGCCTTGAGCAGGAAATCAAGGAGCAGGATTGTCCTGGTAGACCAGTTTGGTCATATCATTGGGAATTACACCTTGTGTCTCTGGTGCCCAGCTTCCTGCTTGTCCATGTGGTCTATAATTTAAAGTAGAACTGAGGTGAGATCCAAATGTGTTGTGTCATCAGGTCTTGACTTCCTCACCCATCGTTTTGTGTCACCCCCTAGGTTTATTTCCACCACTGGAGTCCAACATGGGCTTGGGACACCCAAACCAATTGAAACGTGAGATAAGCGAGAGCAGTGAGGAGTGTCCAAGTGACAATTCATCCCTGGAGGTCAACTCCATGGTCCAGATCACCTTGGATAAGGGAAATCAGGTGTCGGGAATCATCCGCTGGTTGGGCTACCTGCCCCAGATTAAGCACAAAATGGCAGGAGTGGAACTGGTAAGGAGCAACCTATGGGAGATCATGCATCAGCATGGGCAGGTCTTGGTTGCTCTTCTCATTGAAGACCTTCAGCCTTATCTCACAGCTTGGCCTGGGCCTTGGAGGTGTCAGGGCTGAATTGTGAGGTCTGGAGGTTTTTGAGGAACCTGGGGTTGTTGAACCTGGAGAAGAGGAGGCTGAGGGAAGACCTTCTGCCTCTCTATAGCTCCCTGAAAGGAGGTTGTAGCCACCTGGGGGTTGGTCTCTTCTCCTAAAGAATAAGTGATAAGGCAAGAGGAAATGGCTTCAGGTTGCACCAGGGTGGGTTTAGGTTGGACATGACAAACAATTTCTTCATGGAAACGGTTGTGAAGGCCTGGCCCAGGCTGCCCAGGGCAGCCCAGTCCCCATCTCTGGAAGCATTTAAACACCATGGAGATGTGGTGCTGAGGGACACAGTTTGGTGCTGGACTTGGCAATGTTTGGTTAATGGTTTGACTCAATGATCTTGAAGGTCTTTTCCAACCTAAACAGTTCTGTTTGATTCCATGAGGGTTGGTCAGTCTCTTCTAGAATGACGTTGTTGGCACTGGAGGTGGAACAATCATCAGTAGGTTCAAAACACAACCAGAATAAGTGAAACAGGTCCAGTGAAACAGGACCAAGCCTCTACACTGCTCTTCAGATATGAAATGGCCCTGTTGGAGACGACACCTCGCTCAGGGAAAGCCTCTGATGTTATTCCTTGATGCTCTTTGCCCAGGATGAAGATAAGGGGGTGACTGATGGTGAGTGGCTGGGCCAATACTACTTCCACTGTGCTCCGAAGCGTGGCCTCTTCGTGAAGCTCCAGTCCTGCCAGCCTGACGTCCGCTTCCAGTGGCCACGGGACAGCCAGCTGAGCCTGGTGGATTATGGTGAGTTCTCTGAGGAGATGGGGCCAAGGTGAGCATGGGAATGCTGTCATGGAACCAAAAAGGTTGGAAAATATTCCCAAGATCATTGAGTCCAACCTTTAACCCAGCACTGCCAGGTCACCACCAAACCATGGCCCTCGGCACCACATCACCACAGCTTCCAAAGCCCTCCAGGGATGTGGAGACTCCACCACTGCCCTGTGCAGCCTGGGCCGGGCCTTCACAACCATTTCCATGAAGAAATCGTTCCTTATGTCCTACCTAAACCCACCCTGCTGCAACTTGAGTCCATTCCCTCTTGTCCTGTCACTTGTTCCTTGGAAGAAGAGACCACCCCACCTGGCTCCAACCTCCTTTCAGGGAGTTGTAGAGAGCCAGAAGGTCTCCCCTCAGCCTCCTTTTCTCCAGGCTGAGCAACCCCAGTTCCTCATCTGCTTCTTACCAGACCTGTTCTCTAGACCCTTCACCAGTTTCATTGCTCTTCTCTGGACCTGCTCCAGTATCTCAATGTCCTTGTTGGAATGAGGGCCCAAAAAGCGATTCCAGGATTTGACGTGTGGCCTCACCACTGCCCAATCCAGGTGGACAATCCGAGCCCTAATCCTGCTGGCCATGTTATTGCTGATCCAAGCCAGGCTGCTGGTGGCCTTCTTGGCCTCCTGTGCATGCTCTGGCTCATCTCCAGTGCTGTCAACCAGCACCCCCAAGGTCTGTCCCACCAGGCAGTTTCCAGTCACTCTGCTCCAAGCCTGGAGCCTTCATAGTGTTGTTGTGACCCAAGTGCACTTGGCCTTGTTGAACCTCATCCCATTGGCCATGGCCTATTGATCCAGCCTGAAAGAAAAGATGGTTAGGTTTGGTCTCCATTTTCATTACATGAAGTATTAGAGACAAGTCTTCATTCCAGCATGGTTGGGTCTTGGCAGCAGCAGGTGGTGACCTCTGAGCAGATTTTTGGGGCATCAGGGAAGGGCAAAGTTGGGAAGCTAAAAGGATTTGCTTCTGTTTCTTCTCTTGCAGGAGGCCAAGAGGTTCTTCCCCAGGCTCCAGACACTTTTCCTCCTCTGAGGAACGAGGCAGCAGTGCGTGTCCTGCGAGGGCGGATGAAGGGGATCCAAGGCCACTGTAATTCCTGCTACATGGATGCAGCTCTCTTCAGGTAAGGACCTGCTTGGGTGGTGCCTTTTCCAATTCGTAAAAGCCCTCATGAAGAGACCAGCGTTCCCCTGGACCTCCAGACTGGCTGGAAGCCTACCCAGTGTAGAGCAGTGGAGATGCAGCCTCAACACTTGCTGCTTTTTGATCTCCTTCCTAATATGGTTGAGGTTCTGAAGCCCTGAAATAGTCCTCATGAGTACCTAAGGTACCCATGTGTCTGTCATGCAGGGTGCTGAGAGATGGTAGTCCTCTGCACTTGGACCATGATCACTCTGTCAGTGGAGGTAATGGCTGGAAACGTTTCACAGAAAGCACCCAGGAGGTCCCAGCTTCACTCTGCAGCACTTACTTGGAGAGGAGAAGACTCTGGTGCCTCCTCCATGAGCAGTTTTGGCTGCAAAGTACAAGATTTGGTTCTCTCTGAGCTGTCCCCTTGCTTACCACCAATGTTGGTTGGACCAGACCTGGTTGCTTTCACTGTGGAGACACCTTGCCACTCTCCTCCCTCTTTAACTGCGTGCGTGGACTGTTTGAAGCAGAAGCCACCAAATGTCACCAGGCACAAATGTTTGATTCTAACTTGCTGCAAATCCATCAGGCTTATGCCCATCCTGCTCTTTCACAGCCTCTTCTCCTGTACGTCTGTGGTGGACTCCATGCTCTTCAAGCCCTTCCCACTGTGTGACCGCAATGTGCAGAGCATCCTGCGGGATGAGATTGTCACCCCGCTCCGGAAGTGAGTATGGACCACAGGAGCTGGTGCTGCTCTTGAGTGAGAGCTAGGGGACAGGAACCTCATGAAGTTCAAAAAGGGCAAGTGTAGGGTCCTGCAGCTGGTGACGAATAGCCCTCTGCACCAGTACGGGTGAGGGGTGGCCTGCTGGAAAGCAGCTCTGTGGGGAACGACCTGGGAGTCCTGGCTCATGGTGAACTTGTCCACCAGCAATGTGCCTTAGTGGCCAAGAAGGCCAGTAGTAAGGGGTGCATTAAGTGTGGCCAGCAGGTGGAGGGAGGTTCTCCTGCCTGTTGTACTCTGTCCTAGTGAGGCCACATCTGCCCTCAAGGATCCAGTTCTGGGCTTCCCAGTTCAAGAAACAGGGAACTACTGGAGAGAGTCCAGTGGAGGCCCTGAAGCTGCTGAGGGGCCTGGAGCATCTCTGTGAGGAGGAAAGGCTGAGAGCCCTGGGGCTGTTGAGCCTGCAGAAGGGCAGCCTGAGAGGAGATCTTCTCAGCAAGAGCTAAAGGGTGGAGAGGTCATCTGCAGCTGCTTCCTCCTAGGACTGGCTTTGTCCATGCTGGCAGCATGATGCACCTCAGGGAGCAGCTGACAGAGAAGGGACAATGCTCCAGCTTCACCAACGCTGAGAAAGGTAAGGTGCTTTGTGGAGTCTTCCTCAAGCTGCTGCTTCACTTTGGGTCGCTTCATCCAAGCACTTCACTGACACATTTTCCATCATCCCAGCTTATGAAACTCTACTCTTAGCTGGAATTTGTCCCAAAGTCTGATGGAAAGCTGGGAACTGGGGGGGCTTTACCTGGTGGCAGCTGTCACTGGGAGGGGATTTGCAGTTTCTTAAGGTTCAAATTCCTCTGAGTTTTCATTTTTGATGTTGGCTGTAAATGTCCAGTGAGGTCTCTGAGATAGTGCTGGGATTGTAATGGTGACACCAAACTGGGAGGAGTGGCTGACACTCCACCAGGCTGTGCTGCCATTCAACCAGTCCTGGGCAGGATGAAGAGGTGGGGAAGGGGAACTTCATGGAGTTCAACAAGGGCAAGTGTAGAGTCCTGCAGCTGGGGAGGAACAACTCCAGTACAGGTCAGGGGGTGCAGCTCTGCACAGAAGGACCTGGGAGTGCTGGTGGACAGCAAGTTCACCGTAAGCCAGCAATGTGCCCTTGTGGCCAAGAAGGCAAATCATGTCCTGGGATGTGTGAAGAGGAGTGTGGCCAGCAGGTGGAGGGAGGTTCTCTTCCCTCTCTGCCCTGGTGAGGCCACATCTGGAGTTCTGGGTCCAGTTCTGGGCTCCCCAGTTCAAGAGGGACAGGGAACTACTGCAGTCCAGTGGAGACTATGAAGCTGCTGAGGGCCCTGGAACATCTCTGTGAGAAGGAAAGGCTGAGAGCCTTGGAGCTGTTGAGCCTGGAGAAGAGCAGCCTGAGAGGGGATCTGATCAATGCTTCGCAAGAGCTAAAGGGTAGGGGGAAAGAGGCTGGGGCCAGACTCTTCCCAGTGGTGCCCAGTGACAGGACAAGGGGCACCAGGCACAAACTGGAAGCCTGGAGGTTCCATCAGGAGAAACCTCTTGGCTTGGAGGCTTCAGAGACCTGGAACAGGTTGTCCAGAGAGGTTGTGGAGTCTCCTCTGGAGACCTTCCAAACCCACCTGGACATTCTGATCTTGGGCACCCTGCTTTAGCAGAGGGGTTGGACTGGATGGTCTCCAGAGGTCCCTTCTAATCTCACCATGCTGGGATTCTGTAAGAGTTCACTCTCTGAGGGCACTGCTGTGGTATGACTCCCTCCTGATGGTGTGTGACCTGTGCTTTTCTCTCTCACCATTCCAGATCCTGAGGAGTTCCTCACTCTCATAATGCACCAGCTCCTAGGAATAGAACCACTCTTGAGACTCCAGTAAGTTCCCACCTCAAAGCGTCCCAGTTTACCTCGTTGGTCACTCACCTCACGAACACTGTGTGTGACTTGGACCTTCTCATACAGGCTTTGGAGCCACAGCTCCTCCCTGCTGTCCATGTGATCTTGCTTGTTGTCATCTTCTCCCAAGTGACACCTTCAGGACACTTCTAAGCTCTCCCTGAAGGTGATAAAATGGTGATAAATACCTTGTCTCGTCTTCAGGGAGAGCTAGAAATGGTTTGAGAAACGTAGTGTCCCAACTTCAGTGTGGAGCCAGCAGAATCTGACAGCCTTTAGATGCTTTTGGGTGGTGTCCAGACATTCAAGCTGGCTCAGATCCTGCAGCCTCTCAACCAGACCATGGATGCAGTCCCAGTTTTTTACAACTCTACAAAGAAGATGAGAGGCTGAAGGCAGCCAAAAATAACCTCACTGTTGAGGAGCATAGAAGGGGATTGTTGGGTTTCTGTGGGTCTTTGCTGGGACATCAGCCAAGCTGGTAGATTGTGGAGTGCTCCAAAAGCCTCCAGCACAAAGAGGGCTCTGTCCTTCAGCTCCCCTGCAGAGGGTCAGCTGAAGGAAATCCTTTCTTTGCAGGGTTATGGGAGGTCTTCTGCACACAGCTCACCTCCTGAATGCAGCCAGTTCTGCTTGGTGGTCTTTGTGGCTGCAGTTATGAGTAGATCTTCCAGCTGAGGAGGAGTTTGCTCCAAAAACATTGAGGTGGCCTTCAAAATTTACATCAACAAGGAGAAATTTGAGTTTTGCTTGAGGGATAAAACGAGACTGAAGCTGCAGCTTGTGTCCTTATGGCATATAGTTAGTAGTTCTGGGTGGAAAAAGTGCTTTGTGTTCCACCAAGCAGCCCTTGATGCCTTGGGCCCAGAAGCTTCGTGCAGGACAAACCCAGTACGTCCTCTGGGAACTGAGATGTTTGTTCCACCCCATAAACAAGCCCCATGACCCAACTCCTTGCAGGTCAGGAGGCCAGGAGCAGGACTGTTACTGTTACCAGATCTTTATGGACAAACAGGAGGATCTGGTGGTGCCTGATGTGCAGCAGTTAGTGGAACGTTCCTTCCTATCCTCTGAGCTGAAGCTAGTGGAGGTGAGCCCAGCTACCACCTTCCTGCTTTCTGCTGCCTCTTTCTTGCTTCCTCCAACGTTCCTCTTCCTGCCAGTGAGGTGGTGGTGGGTCTACTCTTACATCCAACCCTGCTAATCATTAGACTCAGAGAATCATAGACTTGTTTGGGTTGGAAAAGACCTTTAAGGTCATCAAGTTCAACCATCAACCCAAGAGCACATTAGGATGCAACCACAAGAGAGAGGTCATGAAGAATCTGCGGGGGACTGAGATGAGGGCTTTGCTTTTCCTGTTGCCATTTTATCTTGGGAATGACCAGAGCAGAAGGTCTTTAGTCCCATGGAGACAGAAGAGTCTCTGGAGGTTGTCTCTTCTGGCAGGATGACTTGTTTAGCTTTCTTTTCCCAGATCCCATCTTGCTTCATTATCCAGATGCCACGTTTTGGGAAGGAGTACAAGATGTTCAGTAAAATCATTCCTTCCCTGGAGCTGGACATAACAGATCTGCTGCTTGACAGTAAGTTCTTGGGCTGTGGTAAAGCTCCTGGCTGGGACTGTGAGCCACCAGGTGATGGCTCTCACCTCTCTGAGTTGTGAGCAGGTGTGGGGTGAGATCAGGATGTGGTTCTTCCATGAGCAGGTGTGAGGAGAGATCACAACGTGGTTCTTCTTTGAATGCCAGTCGTGGCACAATGAGTTGGCTTTCAGGTGAGACCTGGAGAAATTCCATCCTCTCAGCCCCTGTCTCCCTGCAGGTCCCAGGGAGTGCTGCGTGTGTGGTGACGTTGCCACCTTGGAGTGTTCAGAGTGTTTCAAGGACAAGATGTTCTCAGCTACAGGCCTGAAGCAGTTCTGCAGCTCCTGTTCCAGACAGGTATTTCCTTTGGCTGCTTCTCAAATCTTGTCTTGCTCAGAGCCCCATCCAACCTGACCTGGAATGGTTTCAGGGATGGGACATCTCCCACCTCTCTGAGCAACCTGGGGCAGTGTTTCACCAACCTCAGTGTACAAAATTGTGTCCTTAGATTTTGTCAGAGTCAGAATCTCAGCATGGTGGGGGTTGGAAGGGACCTCTGGAGGTCATCCAGTCCAACCCTCCTGCTCCAGCAGAGTCACCCACAGCAGGGTGCCCAGGATCACAATGTCCAGGTGGGTTTGAAATCTCTGCAGAGAAGGAGACTCCATAGTCTCTCTGGGCATCCTGCTCCAGGGCTTCAGCACCCTCAAAGGAAAGAATTTTCTCCTGATGGAACCTCTTGGGTTCCAGTCCATGATCACTGCACCTTGTCCTGTCACTGGGCACCACTGGGAAGAGTCTGGCCCCAGCCTCTTTCTCCCCACCTTTTAGCTCTTGCTGAGCATTGAGAAGATCTCCTCTCAGGCTGCTCTTCTCCAGGCTCAACAGCCCCAGGGCTCTCAGCCCTTCCTCCTTACAGAGATGCCCCAGGCCCCTCAGCAGCTTTGCAGCCTCTGCTGGACTCTCTCCAGCAGTTCCCTGTCTCTGGAACTGGGGAGCCCAGAACTGGGCCTGAAACTCAAGCTGTGATCTTACAAGGGCAGAGTAGGGGAGGAGGAGAACATTCCTCCACCTGCTGGCCACACTCTTTATTCACCCTGGGAGACTATTTTCCTTCTTGGCCACAAGGGCACATTGCTGGCTTATGGTGAACTTGTTCCTCACCAGCATTTCCAGGTCCTTCTCCTTGAAGCTGCTCTCCAGCAGGTCACCCCTCCCCTGTACTGGTGCAGGGGCCGTTCCTCACTGACTGCAGGACCCTACACTTGCCCTTACTGAGCTTCAGGAGGTTCTTCTCCCACCAGTCTCCAGCCTGCTCAGGCCTCCTCTCTTTTAGTTTCAAGCCACCACCCCTTGTCCCGTCCCCTCAGGCCCTGTTAGGACACAGCCAGGTTCAATTATGCCCACTCAGTGGTGCCCCCCATCGCCCCCTGCCCAGGTTCACTCCCACCACCGCCGTGCCTCGCACCAGCCGAGCAGGCTGCATGTCCCGGAGGAGTTCCAGCGCGGTGGCAGCCAGCAGGTCCCTCGCGAGAAGCTGGAGCTCTTCGCCGTGCTCTGCATCGAGACCAGCCACTACGTCTCCTTCGTCAAGTACGGCCCCGACAGCCAGCACTGGATGTTCTTTGACAGCATGGCTGACAGGCATGGTGAGAACTTCTCTGGGGGGCTCAGAAGCCTTGGCCATAGCTGGCTGCAGTGTGGTGGGATTGCAATGCACACATGGTCCAGCCACCTTTTCCTTGAAGCCCCCTACACAATTTAGGCTCTGTCTGGACCCTGCTTCCGATGATGACTGTTTAAGTAGACCCTAGAGAAGACTATGGCCATGCCAAGCACATGTGAGTTCCCCCTGGTGCTTTCATCCAGCTGGGACTGGTTGCTCTGTGGGCAAGGACCTTCCCTACTTCATTGGCCTCCAGATCTCAGCTATGTTACTGTTGAGTGATGGTATCACAGAATCCTAGTATGGTGGGGGTTGGAAGGGACCTCTGGAGATCATCCAGTCCAACCCCTGCTAAAGCAGGTTGCCCAAGATCATGATGCCCAGGTGGGTTTGGAAGCTCTCCAGAGACGGAGACGCCACAACTTCTCCAGGCAGCCTGCTCCAGGGCTCTGAGCCCTACAAGCCAAGGGGTTTCTCCTAATGGAACCTCCTGAGTTCCAGTTTGTGCCCATTGCTCCTTGTTCTGTCACTGGGCACTGCTGAGAAGATCCCTTCATAGTCATCTCCTCTCTAAGCTAAACAGCCCCAGGTCTCACTTGAGCTGAAGGTTCTGATCTCTTGGTAACTCACTTGGACTTTTTCTCCTTCTTTCTGGCTTAGGTGATGAAAATGGCTTCAACATTCCCACTGTGACTCTCTGCCCTGAAGTGGCCAAGTACCTGGACTTGCCTCTGGCCGTGCTGGCCCTGGAGCAACCTCGGGACATGGACGGAGTGGCCAAGCGCCTCTTCTGCGACGCCTACATGTACATGTACCAGAGCAAGAAGATGGCCCTGTACAAGTGACACAGCCTGGGGCTGCTGCCACCAAGCAGTGAGACATCAGAAACAGGAGCTTGGATCACCCCCACATCTCATCACTGGTGAAAGCAGCCAAGCTGAGGTGCATCGAGCTTGGTGGTTCTTACCTCCTCCAGCGTCTGCTATCAAGTGGTCCACATCAGCCTGTCTGGATGTGTTCTTGGTCTTCAAGTGTTGCTTTGTACTTCCAGCAGACCTGGACTCTCACTTCTTTCCACTCGACTTCATTCTCATTCCATAACTTCCATCCTCCTTCCTCCCCAGGAAGCTCTGTCCTACCCCAGAGTCCTCCTCAACATCCTTTTTTCCCTGCCAGCTCTTCTCTCCAAAGCCGAGGACCAAAACCTCATCAAAAACTTGTTCATCCTCCTCAAATGTCAAAGAGCACAAGGAGACCACCACCTCATCTCGTTAAGACACCTTCACATGGACTTGTGGAATGAGAAAACCAAGACCTTGTGGTGTGGTTAAGAGGTGGGTCATGGAATAACAGAATTATTTCAGTTGGAAGAGACCTCCAAGATCATCGAGACCAATCATCTTCAACGTAAACCCACCATGGTCAGGACAAGGGTTTGTCTTGTGGTCTTTAGGACCCACATAAAGTTGGATCCTTGAGTTGTCTCCCCTTCTTCAACACTTTCAGGCACCCTCTCTCATTTTTAACCACAAGATGAATTGGGCATCTTGAGCTTCGAAGATGCTTCAAAACCTTTTTTTTTTTTTTTGGTAGGAACAAAACTGGAAGAAAGATGGATCAGAGGAACAGCAGATCACCTCATGGTGCCTCCTCTTGCTTTGCACTATTGCTATGTGATGGGGTGTTTGAACCTCACTTTCAGCACTTCCTGTCCCATTGTTGAAGCCACTTTGGAGACCAAAAACAGAATTCTGAGGGCAAAAATGTTAAAAATGAGCACTTTGGGCTTCTCTGCTGTGGTTTGGGGTCTCTGGGTGGGAACTGGTGAAATTAAATTGTCCAACTGGGGATTCTCTGCCCTTAACCACAGGCAGTCATGGCGTTAGAAAAGTCAATGTGATAAACTGAGTTGCTCACATTCCATATTGCACTGACAGGACACCAAAACTTTGAGGGACACCTCCAGGAGCTCCAAATGCGCAGCTCAAATCTTCTTGCTCCTTTTTTCCCCTCTTGTTTTTGTCACATGCAGCTTTACATCCCACTGGCAGCTTTACATCCCTGAGGGACGTGGTATAGGATTATTGTTGGAGGGTTGTGAGGCACGCTGGCAGCTCAGCAGCTTGATGGTACTATCAGCTTTCTGGTGTGTCCCTTATCTTGGTACGTGGTGGCCACAAAGGACAGCTGGTGTCTGAAACACCCAGACTGTTAAGGTTTGAGAGCACTGCTGTCCAGCTTCCAACTGTCCTTCATGAGCATTTGAGCTTCAACACCAAATTGTCCTCATGGTACAGAAGGTGAACAATGGCCTGGTCAAAGGAGGGGATCCCTCCTCTCTACTCAGTGTTGGGAAGGCCACAGCTGGGGTACTGGTTCCAGTTTTGAGCTCCCCAGTACAAGAGAGGTGAAGAGAGTCCAACAGAGGGCCACGAAAATGGTGAAAGGACTGCTGAGAGCTGGGACTGTTCAACCTGAAGAAGGCTCATGGGGGGACCTCCTGAGTGTCTATATACACCTGAAGGGAGTGTGCAAAGACAACATCCAGGACCTCCTCCGTGGCATCATGACAGGACCAGAAGCTCTGGGCACAATGCAGGTTCCCTCTGACCATCAGGATGGACCTCTTTGCTGTGAGGATGACAGGCAATGGCACAGGTTGCCCAAAGAGCTGGTGAAGTCTCCATCCTTGGAATACTCAAAGTGGTCTTGGGCCAAGTCAAAGCTCAAGTGGTTGCCAAACTTTTCTAGAGGTAGGAGAGATGGTGGCTGATCCAGCAGTGGATCATCCGAAGGTTGGGTTCACTCTGTTCCTGCTTAGGGACTTACTGACTGCTGGCTGGTCCTCCATGGCCATGGAGAGGGTTGGAGGGTGCTGCTGTCTTTCCTTGTCTACCCAAAGTTGTTCTTCTTTGTTCTCTCCTAAGAGCTCAGGACAATGTCCCCTCAGGTATGCCAAGGGTTGGGCTTTCGTATCTCTGGTGCTTCTGCTCTAAAAACGTTCCCCTGAGTAGTAAACTTCCAATGGTCACAATGTGGGGTGTGAAAAACTGCTGCAGGGCTGGTGGCCCTGGGAGTGCTGGTGGACAAGTTCACCATGAGCCAGCAATGTGCCCTTGTGGCCAAGAAAGCAAATGGTGTCTTGGGACAGTGCATGGCGAAGAGTGTGGCCAGCAGGTGGAGGGAGGTTCTCCTCGCTCTCTGTCCTGGTGAGGCCACATCTGGAGTTCTGGGTCCAGGCTCCCCATTTCAAGAGAGACAGGGAACTGCTGGAGAGAGTCCAGTGGAGGCTCCAAGGATGCTGAGGGGCCTGGAGCATCTCTGTGAAGAGGAAGGGCTTAGAGCCCTGGGGCTGTTGAGCCTGGAGAAGAGCAGCCTGAGAGGGGATCTGATCAATGCTCAGCAAGAACTGAAGGGTGGGGGGCAAGAGGCTGGGGCTAGACTCCTACCAGTGGTGCTCAGTGAAAGGATAAGGGGCAGTGGGCACAAACTGGAACCCAGGAGTTTCCACCTGAACATGTGGAGAAGCTTCTTGACTTTGAAGCCAACAGAGCCCTGGAGCAGGCTCCCAGAGAGGTTGTGGAGTTTCCTTCTCTGGAGAGCTTCCAAACCCACCTGGACTCTCAGATCCTGAGGAACCTGCTATGGGTGACTGCTTTAGCAGGGGGTTGGACTGGATCATCTCCCACAGTGCTGGGAGTCTGTTCCTGGGGCTGTTGAGGTGCATCTCACTGGGGCTTTCCCCACTGTTCTCAGTTTTGGAGCTCAGGAGAAAAGATTGACTTTATCCTTCAAACAGGCATTGTCTGGACATAGAGCTACACCAGGATTGCCCCCTGGAATTAGGGCCAGAGAATTGTTTAGCTTGGAAGGGCCTTTAAGGTCATCAAGTCCAACTATTAAGGGTCATCTGATGCCACATGGTGCCTACTGGGGCATGGATCAACTCTGGATTTTTTCATTCCAGTTTGATTCAGGCCTAAACCATCAAGTGAGGGATGTTGCAATTTAAGCTGAAGGCAACAAGGGTTTTGAAGGACCAGGGCAGCCATGGGGTGGGTCAAGACCTTTATTTTGGGGTTGGTTTTGCTTAGGATGAAGCTAATGCTGGGATTGGTTCCTCCATGAACATCAGGTTATGACTGCAGACTCCAGCCTGGAGCTGGTGTCCACACCCTAAGGACTGCATACAAAGTAGAAGGTGATAAAATGAAGCCAGAGGACAGGCAAAGTCCTTCTGCCACAGCTGTTCCACAGGAGCTGAGTAGAGGGTACATGCCAGCTCTTTCCGTCATAGGACCTCATCCTCTGTACTCAAGGTTTGGTCCTGGTCAAGCTCTTGGTCTTAGAGCTTCAGCAGGGCCTACCATCATGGAAAGTGCAGGGTTGGCAGAGCCACCAAGGTGGGCAAGAGCTGCCATAGCAGAAGGCATAGGGTTAGTAGGACCACCAAGGAGGGCAGGAAAGGACCACTGCTTCCAGCAGCTGTGGGGACAGCTGCCTCCCACCTCGTTTGGCCCCATCCCTCCATGCCCAGCTTTGCTACTGGTGCTCCTCCAGTTCTTGCAAGGTCCTCAGATGAGCACCATGCAGCAGCAACATCACAACCATCAATTCCTACTGAATCACTTGGTCTTCAGAAGAACAGGGAGGAAAAGCTGGCTCCAGGCTGGCAGAACATGAGGTGTGGACCTCCTCACTGGCTGGCCTCCTGCAGCTTGGTGAGGAGGTGGTGGAGCCTCTCTGTCATGGCCACCTGGCACAGGAGCAAGAGGGGACAGTGAGTGTCTGCTCCCCACTGCTATGTCCCCCTGCAGCTCCATCGTGGACCCATGTTGGCTTTGCTCAAGCCACCAGGGCCAGGTTCTCAGGTGGGTACTGGTGGTGCCCAGCAAGAGGTGGACGTACTGGGTAGGGTTGAGGGTCATGGAGCCGGCGGTGAGCAGGGTTGAGCAGGCTGAGGGACACCTGAGCATGGGTCCTCACCTCTGGCAGGCTAGGCAGCGGCTCACACAGCTGCAGGGAAGGAGATGGCCATGTCCACGTGAGTTCCACCCACCCCAAAACCCCAGTGAACCATCTTCAGGCTCAACTTTGATGCCACCATGTCCAGGGTGGCATGCAAGTCACTAGGACAAGGGACATCTCAGATGCAAGGGAACACTGAGGTTTAGCCCTTTGGTCCTGATGTTACCCTTGGTCCTTCACCCAGCACAGGGGAGGACAGCAGAAGGCAGAGCTGCCCCTGACCTGACCATCCTTGAAGTATGTGCGATGGAGGGGCTCCACGACGCTGGCCACAACCTTACAGGTCTCACCAAGCTGCCCCAGGACTCGGATCTCCAGCTCTTGCCCCGCTCTGGGTGAAGGCTCCTCCTCCAAGGCCATGAGGTCCATGAAGGGGTGGCCTGCAGGAGTGCCAGGTTAGGGGCCAGCACGTATGAGGGACATCAAAGACAGGGTTACGGAGCAGGTCAACAGCACAGCACTGTGGCAAGGCTCTCCCAACTCACCAGCATCATCATAGAGCCGATAGACAGTCTTGGTCCCTGGGATTGTCATCTTCTCCTCATCTTCTGTGAGCTTCAGGCATGGGGAGCCATTGACCTCCACCAGCTGTAGGAGATGGGCACCTTGGTTTTTGTCACGTGCTGCTGCTGAGCTCTGTCCTCTGTATCCCCCACCCTGCCACATGGTGGGGAAGCCACCAACACAAACCAGCTGAAGAAATTAGTACAAACCTCTCAAGCCAGCCCAAAGTTGGACATCCCACCTCCTCCTGCCTGCAAGCTTCTCCTTACAGTGGTCTCATTGACATTGCTAAGGAGAAGGCAGATGGTGGTGCAACCAACAGGCAATTCACAGATGCCACCTGTTGAGTCCCTTAAGAGATGGGAGGGACCTGGACAGGCCTAAGAGGTGGACCCATGTGAATTTCATGAGGTTCAACAGGACCGAGTGCAAGGCCCCACACCTGGGCTGGGGCAACCTCCAGGACCAGTGCAGACTGGGTGCTGAAGGGCTGGAGAGCAGCCCTGTGGAGAAGGACTTGGAGTTGCTGGTAGGTGAAAAGCTGGATGCGAGTCAGGTGAAGTTGTTTGGAGCTCTGAGCAACCTCAGATGCCCCTGCTGACTGCAGGGGGGGTGGAGCAGATGACTTTTGAAGGTTCTTTCCAACCCAAACCATTTGATGATTTGATGACGTTGCCCTCACAGCACAATCCCTCAGAGCCAGGTCCTCTTTGCTGCACAGCCCCAGCCACCCAAAGCCTGGGAGAAAGCAAGTGGTACCCAAAGCTGAGCAGGACAGAGCTGCTGCCACCACTGACCTTGTAAACGCAGCCCAGCGATGGCTGCAGGGGACACGTCACCAGGTGTGTCCCGACGCCGATCATGTCGATCTCGCTCCCCTGGTGCAGAAGAGAAGATGTAGGCCACCGATGGCCCGGCCCAGCCCTGCCACCAGTGTCATGACCAGAGCCATGCTCATGCTCTGCCTGAAGCTGTCCTACCCACATCCAGCGAAAGCCAAAGTGACTCAGCCCCAGCAGCAGCCACCTCACCTCCTGGATGAACTTCTCCAGGCTCTGCTCACTGATGTCATTGCTGACAGCAATGGGGATGGTCTCAAACCAGGGCACCTGGAAGCTGGTGAGGACTTGGGGTTTGAGGTGGATCCATAACTCCAATCGCAGCACCCTTCTGAGCTGGGAGGGCTCCCACCCCAGCAGGGCAAGGTGCCCAAGGTGGAGAAGCTGGTGATCAGTGGCAACCAGCCCAGGTTTGGTGATGGACTTAAATGGACTTACTGAGCACCACAGGCTCGGAGCACCTGGCGGATCTCCTTGGACTGCTGGGCCAGGTCCCCGCTGTCCAGCCGCACGCCTATGGCCTGGTAGCCCAGCTGGTGCAGGGCCAGTGCCACAGCGCAGAAGTTGGGCAAGCCACTCCTGGCAGGGGTGAGGAGAAGGTTAGTGTCCCTTGCTTGGTGGGACAAGGACCCAGGATGGATCCAACAGCAGGGTCGAGCCCTTTTATCAAGCTACAGTGAAGCACAAAAATGCTACCAGGTGGAAATTTCTCTGCTTCAAGGCCACCAAGCGAGGAGGGATGTGGTCATCCCCTGCACCATGGTGGCAGTGCCAGCATAGCGGTGAGAAGCTGATGTCCTCACCTCCTGACACAGTAGGTGTCCAGCAGCCCCTGGAAGTCTCGTGGGAAGGTGACAGCATAGGACACGAAGGCGGCCAGCTCACCTCGGTTTGTCTTCTCCAGGGGTGTCTGGAGCAGCTCACACACCTGCTGCAGCCATGACTCAGCCAAGCTTGGGAGGTCTACTGCTTCCCCTCCTGCCAACGGCACCAGCTCCTGCGGGGGAGGACACAGACTTTGTGTACCAGTGGCACCCTCCCTGGCACCTCGTCCCCTGCCCCATGGTGACACTCACCCGGGGCTGCACCTCCTCCATCGCAGTGAAGGACATGATGAAGGAATGGGCGATGGTGCCACGCACCGGGATGCCATACAGCTTCCCTGCCAGCACGTTGCTGGTGCAGTCAAAGCCTGCGAGAGGGGACGGAGGGGACACATCAGTGATGGGGTGGCCATGGTGCCATGGGACACTGTGGGCCACCACTCACCCCCGATGTAGGAGTACTTGGAGGCCGAGAGGGCACCATCCGGCCCCTGGGCCCGACGGAGCCCCATCTCCATCAGCTTCACATCTGGACCAGCAAGGAGTCGGAAGCGGGAGGCGTTGGTGGCCACCAGGCTGGGGAGGAGGAAGGGATGGGTCACACCAACCACAGTCACACCAGCACGCAGCCAAGGATGGAAGGAGCTCCAGGATCCTCAACTCAGTAGCTTCGTGCGAATGTGGAAGGGACCACCAGGGGACTCCAGTGGACCACAGCAGGACGTGTCCTACCTGGCATAGTTGATCAGGCACAGCAAAGTGGTCTCCAGCAGCTGCACCACCAGCAGTGGCCCCTTCACCTGTAGGAATGGGACCTGCAGGGGACAATTAGAAGGTGATGTCCCCATCCTCCTCAGGCCCATCAGAGCTGATGGCCCCATAACTCTGCCAAAGCAGGGGAAGGGACCAAGCATGTCCCACCCTGGCAAAGACGACGGAGCCCTCAGGCACAGCAGAGACGGTCACCTCTGAGGTGTCCAGGGTGGCCAGGTAGTCGAAGAAGGCCTCCTCAGTGGTGCTGGGCAGGACAGAGCGCAGGTAGGCAATGTCTGTGGGGGCAGAGCTCAGTGGTTACCAAAGCTGGTGCCTCCCCAAGCCAGCCTCTTGTGCTGGGAGTGGGTGACATCTTGGGGCCAGGGGACACCTCCCAGCACCCACCAACACTGAGATGTAAGGGGTGCCAGGGTCCACCAAGGTTCCTCTGAGGGACAGTCCATGGGAGCATTGTCCTCCTGAAGGGGGTCCCAGTACCCCTGAGTTTCTCTAAGGGCTGGCCACATCCACCCCCTCCTGTGTCCCAGATTCTTTTGAGATGTTCCTATCCCCCTGAGGACTGTCCATGGCCCCTGCAGGTTATCCTGAAGGGTCCTCCTGTGCCCTAGCTCCCTCTGAGACATGTCCCTGGCCCACTTAAGTCCCCCTGAGGGGTTCCCCTGTTCCCCAGATCCTTCTGAGATGTCCATGTCCCCTGCAGGTCCCACTGGAGGGTCAGCCTGAGGGCTGTCTCTGTCCCCTGAAGGACCACAAGAGGCCTTCCCTGTCTTCAGGTGCCCCTTGAAGGACTCCAAAGGTCCCACTTTGTTCTGAGGATCCCCCTTGTGCTCCAAGTTCCCCCCAGAGGCTCTCTTGGGGTCCCCCTTGTCCCCAGGTGCCCCCTAAGTCTCCTGGGGTTTACCCCTCACCCAGGTCTCCCCTGAAGGGCCCCAGGGGATGACCCTCGGTGCCAAGTCCTCCTTCAAACATGCTGTCGGTTCCTCGCTGGCTCCAAGTCCCACTTTGAAAAGCCATTTCCAGGTTTCCCTCTCTCCTTCACATTTCCCCTGCAGGACTCCCAGGCTGTCCCCTGCTCCCCAAGTCCCCCTCAAAGGACCCCCAGCTGTTCCCCTTGCCCCAGGTCCTCCTTGAAAAGGCCACCGGGGTGCCCTCAAGTCCCCTTTGAAGAAGCCCTGGGCGTCTCCTTTATCCCCAGCCCCCCCCTTGAAGGACCCTTGGGGGTCCCACCCCTGCCCCTCACCGGCAGCCGAGAAGCGGAAGGCGCGGAGGCCGCGCAGCCCCTGGGCCAGGCCGGCGCCCAGCGCGAAGGCGCCGCCGAAGGGCCCGCGGCGGAAGAAGAGCTCGGCCGAGGCGGGCAGGCGGGCCCGGCCGCTGCGCCAGTGCCCGCAGGCCATGGAGAGCTGGTACAGGTCAGTCAGCGCCGCCATCCGCACAGCCGGCACCCCGCGGCACACACAGCGGCGGGTCAGCGGGACGGGGGCACATGGAGGGGGAAGGCGGGACCGAGGGAGGGGCAGGAGGGACGGGGAGGGACAGCGGGCACCCGGGAAAGGGGAGACGGGGAGGGACAGCGGGCATCCGGGAAAAGGGAGACGGGGAGGGACAGCGGGCACCCGGGAAAAGGGAGACGGGGAGGGACAGCGGGCACCCGGGAAAGGGGAGACGGGGAGGGACAGCGGGCACCCGGGAAAGGGGAGGGACAGCGGGCACCCGGGAAAGGGGAGACGGGGAGGGACAGCGGGCACCCGGGAAAAGGGAGACGGGGAGGGACAGCGGGCACCCGGGAAAGGGGAGGGACAGCGGGCACCCGGGAAAGGGGAGACGGGGAGGGACAGCGGGCACCCGGGAAAAGGGAGACGGGGAGGGGGACGGCGTACAGCGGGGACATGGGGAGGGACATGGAGCGGGGACAGCAGCATGGGCGCTGATGGGCACGGGAATGGGACACGGGACATACAAGAGATGGCAGCACACCAGGGATCGTGGGGATGGCAGCAGAGGGGACACTGGTGGCTTAAGGGACACACAGCACAGGACATGGACCACAGAAGGGACAGGGCTGCACCAGGCATGGGCACTACAAGGATGCAGGGCACCACAGGTGGCAACAGAGAGGGGACATGGCACAAAGGGCAGCATCTCACCCCCAAAGGCCTGCTCCATAGGGCTGCTCTCCAACCATTCATCCCCAGCCTGGATTTTGGCTTGGGGTTGTCCCCACCGGTGTTCAGGACCTTGTGCTTGGCCTGGTCCAACCTCACACTGCTCATACAGGCCCATGGCTGCAGCCTGTCCAGGGTCCCTCCTGCTGCGTCTGTCCCTCAGACGTTTCAACCCCACCACCCAGCTTGATGTCACCTAGACACTGAGAGTTCACTTGATTCCTCTTGTCCATGTCACCAACAAGGTTCACCACCACCAGGATCCCAGTGTGGAGCAGAAGATATGTGCCACACCCCCAGCATGACAAAACACTGGCCACACCAACACTGGGACAAGTGCCAGCAGGGACAGCTGGCATGGTGGACACCCACCACAGCTTGCAGTCCAACCTTTTTCTGGTGTTGGCACTGTGTAACTTGAGCCTGGACCTTGGACTCTGGCACCATGACCAACCTGTGGCTAGAAATATCACCACCCCTTGGCACTTCAGCTCCAAACAAGGGTTTCAGGAGCAGGAAGGGGAAGGACACCCAGCCCCAATCCAGCAGCTCCTGTGTGCTTCCTGCTGATTCATCCTGGGGCTTTTGTGTAAAGCCTGACTTGAGGTCCCACCTTAGGAAAGGTGAGAAACACCCTCAACAGGCCCCTCAGACCTTCAACTCAGAAATGGAGCTCACCTCCACCTCAAGACATTTCATGAACAGAAGGAAAAGAAATATCCCAAACTGACAAGCACACCCTCTGGAGAAGTTGGACCTGCCAGAGAAAATCATCAGTCCATTTGCAGGTCCAATCTTGATCTTTATTAGTTACAGTTTGAGGAGACACTTGTTAACACTTCTAGATCTTGTTGAAAGCAGCAATGTCCACGCTCTGCACCTGCAAGGGAACAAAAGCAGCATCCAGTGGTCACCAAGGTGGCTTTGGACATTTAAAACCAGAGAAAGCACATCAAGGATGTCTTCAAAACCATGCTCAAAGAGACTGAGCATGGCCCAGGTCCTGGGTGCAGCACTGGGGGCCCTCACTCCAAGAAGGACATTGAAGGGCTGGAACATGGCCAGAGAAGGGCAATAAAGCTGATGAAGGGTCTGGAGAACTTGTGAGGAGCACCTGAGGGACCTGGGGTTATTCACCCTGGAGAAAACTAGGCTGAGGGGAGACCTGGCTCTCTACAACTCTCTGAAAGAGGTTGGAGACAGGTGGGGGTTGGTCTTTTCCATCAAGGAACAAGTGATAGGACAAGAGGAAATGGCCTCAAGTTGCACCAGGGGAGGTTTAGGTTGGACATGAGGAGCAATTTCTTCATGGAAAGGATTGTCAAGGCTTGGCCCAGGCTGCCCAGGGCAGTGGTGGAGTCCCCATCCCTGGAGGGCCATAGAGATGTGGTGCTGAGGGTGATAGTTTGGTGGTGACCTGGCAGTACTGGGTTAACCTTTGCATTCAAATCTTAAAGGTCTTTGCTAACCAAACAATTCCATGATTCTATGAAGCCTTCACAGTCCACCCTATGAAACTCCTAGGAACATTTAAAGCTCCTGTTTTACTCCAAATGTAACCAAAGATCAGGCAAAGGTGGTCAAGAACAAGAAGTCTCTGGCCTCCTGCTCTCCCAACAAGACTGGGAGTGTTACTGGCACAGAGCTGGAGCTCCATAGAAGGAGGAAGGATGGAGATGGAGACATCTCCGGGGTTAAACCCTTGTCTCAGCAGACAGCATCAGCTTCATCTACAACTCCCAAGTGTACCAAAAAAGGTACACGATTAGAAACTACCCCATGGGTCAGTTGTCACCCAGCTAGACCAAAACTTACATAGTCTTCAAACTTGGTGATCTCCTCCTCCAGGATGTCCGTCCCCACTTTGTCATCCTCCACCACACACTGGATTTGGAGCTTCTTAATGCCATAACCCACGGGCACCAGTTTGGAGGCTCCCCACACCAGCCCGTCCATGTGGACAGACCGGACACACTCCTCCATCTTGGCCATGTCAGTCTCATCATCCCACTGCAAAAGGGGCAAGTGTGAACTTGAGAGGTGTCCTGGGGGTCACCAACAACCCCAAGAGATTCCTAGTGACTCCTAACTCAATGTTCCTCCTGTTGCAGCTCCGATTCTGCTCCTCTGCTCTGCTGATGCCCCACCTAGGGCCAGGTCTGGAGTCCTCAGCACAGCAGCGACAGGGACCTGTTGGAGTGGGGCCAGAGGAGCCCACAGCAATATTGTCCTGGAAGCCCTCTGCTGTTAGACCAGGCTTAGAGAGTTAGGGGTGTTCAGCCTAGAGAAGTGAAGGCTCCAGGAAGCCCTCCTGGTGACCTTCCAGGACTTAAAGGGTGCTACAGGAGAAATGCGAGGGGACTCTTGGTCAGGGGGTATAGTGGTAGGACAATGGGTGATGGTTTTAAACTGGAAGAGGGAGATTTGGATGAGACTTACAAAAATTCTTCACTATGAGCGTGAGGAGACATCAGAACAGGTTGTCCAGAGAGGTGGTGGAACCATTCCAGGTCATGTCGGACAGAGCTCTGAACAACCTGCTCTAGTTGCTCACTGCACTGGCTTTGGACTAGATGATCTTTGAAGGTCCCTCCCAGCCCAAACCAATACATGATTCTAATTCTGGAGGTCCTATCTCCAGCAGTCCCTTCAGCCTCACTCAGGAGCTAACCCCCACTTGATCCACTTACTGGTTTGACATCCAGAAGGATAGAAGACTTGGCAATCAGACCAGGTTTCTTGGCCTTCTTCTCTGCGTACTGACGCAGTCTCTCCTCCCGGACTTTGGCAGCCTCTTGGTCTTCCTCTTCATCATCGCTACCAAAAAGGTCAATATCATCATCACCATCTTCCTCTGCAGCAGCTGGCTCAGCTTTCTTTGCAGGTGAAGCTGATGGGAGCTCCACTTTCTTGGAGGGAACACTGAAGGGTTCCACTTTCTTCAGTTGAGTGAGGCGGATTCAAGTTCACATGAAGGAAAAAGAGAAGATGAACCTAAATCAGAGCAGATCTCAAGCTCAAAGTCTACATTGCTCAAGGCATTGAGCATGGCCCACACCATGTGATTTGGGTGAAGAATCATCTCCTGACCATCAAAGTAGGACATTTGACCAGATGGACCTTTGAAGTGGCCCACCATGGCCATACTTACAGTCCTAGAGTGAACACCACCCACCATGCAGCCAAGAGCTGATCCTTCTCTACAGGGCTCAGGTCATCTAGATCAGAAATCTGAGCAGGACAGCAGTTGAGGACACAACCAAGTGTCTGCCCCAGCCTGGAGGGGCTTACACATTCTGTAGGCTCACTGCCAAGACCACCATCTTCTAACCTACAACAAGAATCAAACCCTAAACTTCTACAGATCTGCACCAGCTCTCTCCACCTGAAGTCTCCAACTTTGCTGGTCTCAGGGCAGAAGACTCCCAAAAGCACATGTAAAAAGGAAAGATGACAAGGCAGCTGCCAAAACTGCTGGAGAACCTACAAACTCATCCTGACTGTGAGCATCTCTCCATCTTCAGACAGCCACAGACCTCAGGAGACCTGGCACTTGGTGAAGCATTCAAGAACATCATCTTGCCAAGGCTTACCTGGGTTGGAGGAACTGGTGAGGGCTGGTGGGAGGTAGATGACTTTTCCAGAGCGTTCAGGCGACTTTCCAACTTGAACATGGCCATCTGAAGGTCTGAAACAACTGTGAGAAGAGAAGAGGAGAAGGAGAACCTTATCTTGTAGGCTCTGCACCAGCTTTAACATCAGGACAAAGCTGCTCCTGCTCAAAAGTGGGCTTTAAAACCACGAGCTGCTGCACTTGAAAAGAAGTCTACAAAGGCCTGATCAGACCTTCCTCCCACCACGATCTCAGCTGCCAACAGATCAAGATTCTCTAACTTACCACTGCGAAGGTTCTGATTTTCTGCCTCCAGGTGGGAAATTCTGGCCAGGAGTTCATTATGGTCACCAGCAGACCCAGCAGAGGTTGTGTTGGTGCTCTGGAACAAGGAAAATCAAGATGAAACTCATCTCTTCACCTGCTGCCAGAGCTTGGTGAGGTTTAGTGAAGCTGAATCATGCCTCCAGGGAAGGAGAACATTTGAGAGCCAATCTAAACACTGACAATCTAGGAATGAGGACAGTCACCTACAGGAGCCTGGACAATCACCTACAGGAGCCTGGACAATCACCTACAGGAGCCTGGACAATCACCTACAGGAGCCTGGACAATAGGACATCCACATCTTCTCTAAAGGCTGTATAAAAAGCTCTACAGAATAAAGCATGGAAGGTATCTCAAGAACCTTCAGCTGGCACTGATGAAGGACATGGCAGTGATGAAGGATAAAGTCATTCTTTGAAGGCTCAGGTCACAGACTGCAACTAAACACACAAAGTGTGACCCTAAACCTCTTAAATGTGACATCTGCTCTCCTCTGGAGACAAGCTGAGGGACAGAGCACAGAAGTCACCCACCTAATGTCACTATGGAAGCTGGAACTTCCATTGCTACACTTCCACTTTCCCCCAGCCCAGGTTCAAGTCCTCTCAGAACAACTTAACCCTGCTTCCAGACATCCTGAAGGAGAAATGAGATCCACCTTCCAAAGTATTTAACAGTCAATAAAAAGGGGAGGGTTTGGTTTCAAAGGAGGCCTCAAATTGGCCAAGGGAGGGGGGAAAAAAAAAAAAAAAAAAAGAGGTCTTCAGGCTGTGTCCTGAAGACAATGGAGGAACTGACGAGGTGTCAAGAAATAACTAACCCCCTGTCAGTGGATGGAATGATAGTGGGGTCCTTGGCTTTGGAGATCTCAGCAGTCACTCAAGATGGAAGATGAGGGTGAAGAAAAAGAATATATGGCACATGGAAAGAAGGTTGGAAGATGCCAAGCTCAGGAGCATACACAGGACAAGAAGGTCAGAGACCCTTCTCCACCCACTCAAAAAGTGGCAAGGGGCAGAGGTCAGATGCAGCATGAGATCAACCTCCAATGCAACCACTGAGGTAGAGCAGGCTCAGGGATGTGAGTGGAGATCTGCAGCTCTTGGACAAGCTGCAGGATCTAAATGTCCTGCTAGATGATCCTGCTAAGGGACATGGTTTAGCACCAGACTTGGTGGATAATGGTTGGACTCGATGATCTTAAAGGTCTTTTCCAACCCAAATGATTCTGTTCTCTGATTCCGTTACATAGAGCTAGCCTCAGCCATGTGCCCAAGGGAGTTCTCATCAAAGGGAAGGAGAACTTGGTCCATCTCTCCAAGGCAGGGCTGTCCTTGCTCTACACCATCCTCTCAAAGCACACAACCAGCTCCATCCACGCTTGGTTGACTTACAGTTGAGCGGCCTCCTGACTGCCTCTTCTGACGGGCAGAAGGAGCTTCTTTGCTACGAGGAGGACCTGTCTTCTGCTGCAAAGGGCAAGAGGGTTGGGGGGCGTTTGGGTGAACATGGAAGATAGCAAAGGATTCCACTCATGCTGGAAGAGCTCGAGTTCAGGCAGCAGATCCACATGCAGGACAGGTTGTCAAGCAACGAGATGCAGCTTCACACCAAGCACACACCAACCACAGCCTGCACAGAAACATCTAACGGTGAACTGGGCCATCTGCTGGGGACACAGCTCGGTGCCTGCAGCAAGGTCACACAGCTGGGTGGCAGGACCACAGGGAGATGTCTAGAGCATGGTCTCAGCCATCTCCTCATCGGTAAAACCCGAGGTGAAGCAGATTCATGCATTCCTGTGCCACAAACTGTGGTCTCGGATGGTTCTCCTGTAATCCCAGAATCCTAACATGGTGAGGGGTGAAGGGGCCTCTGGAGATCATCCAGCCCAACCTTCCTGGCTAAAGCAGGTTGGCCAAGATCGCAGTCTCCAGGTGGGCTTGGAATCTCTCCAGAGGAGACTCCACCTCTCTGGACAGCTCCTTCCAAGGCTCTCAACCCTCAAAGCCAAGATGTTTCTCCTCATGAAACCTCCTGAGTTCACTTTGTGCCCATTGCCCCTTGTCCTGTCACTGGGCACCACTGAGAAGAGCCTGGCCCTCTCCTTCAACTCCACCCTTTAGACAGTGATGAGCACTGAGAAGATCTAACACCTGACAGATGAAGAAACATATGCAAGGTTGCCAAGCCCTTAACAAGCCCCAAACCACCACCTGCTGGAGGAGCAAAACAACATAATATTGGCCTGCACTGAGACCTTGGTGAAACCTCTTCCATCCTCACTTGCACCACCACAAACATAGGTTGCTAGCACCACCAGGACTATCCCTCAGGACACCAAGGAGACGAATGAAAGCTCAGATGAACTGGGTGCATGCCTGACCTCTTCTTCTTCTAGTTACATCACCAGGACTAAGGTAATTCAGGGAGAAGTGAATTCTGGTCATTGAGTCATCAAAAGGTTTTGGGTTGGAAGGGACCTTCAAAGATTACCTAATCCAACCCCTCTGCATTGAGCAGGGCTCAGAGCCACAAACAACCTGACCTGAAATGGTTCCAGGGATGGGCCATCTCCCACCTCTCTGGGCAACCTGGGCCAGGGTCTTATCACCCCCATCATGAAAAATTGCTTCCTTCTCTCCAGTATCATCTCCCTTTTTGGTTTCAAGCCATCACCCTTGGTCCTGCCACAACAGGACCTGCTCAGAAGTCTGTCTCCATCTTTCTCATAGCTCCCTTTAAGTCCTGAAAGGCTACCAGAAGGTCTCCACAGAGCCTTCTCTTCTCCAGGCTGAAAAACTGAAAACCCAACTCTCTCACAGCCTGGCCTCACACCAGAGGGCTTCCAGCCCCCTAATCATCTTCATGGCCTCTTCCAGACCTGCTCAAGGAGGTCCTTCTTGTGTAGGGAACCCCAGCACTGCAGGTGGGGTCTCAGCAGAGCACAGCAGAGGGGCAGAATCCCCTCCCTCCACCATCTACCCACCCTGCTGGGTATCCAGCCCAGGACACAATTGGCTCTGGGCTGGCAGCACACAGTGCTGGCTCACCTCCAGCTTTTCACCCACCAGCAGACCCAGGTCCTTTTCCACAGGGCTGTTCTCCAGCCCCTCATTCCCCAGACTAGATGAATACCAAGGATCCATGTGCAGGACCTTGCTCTTAGCCTTGTTGAACCTCATGAGGTTCATAGGCCCACTTCTCCCATCCAGGTCCCTCTGGATGGATCCCATCCCACATGTTAACAACCTTAGATCCAAAGAAGCATTCATGATCAAGCAGATGTCAACTGGAGAGGCTGTCTGAAGCAGAGATGACCATGCAAAGCAAGATGGAAGTATGTGCAAATAAATGTTTCCAGCATCAGAGAGCTTTGTAACCTCCTTCAGGAGTTCCCAGCCATCTCCTCAACCCTTCTCTAAGCTCCTACACAGGTTTAAGAACAAAGCAGATCTGGAACCAGCCCTGGATGAATTCCAGAGTAAATAAAGGCAGCAATCTTCTACCTCCCCATCTTCTAAGAGTTAACTCTTCAGTTCTTAGGTCTCCAAGCTCCTGATGCATATTTGGGTGGAAGGAAAGACTGTCCTGACTCCAAAACCACACTTCTCCATTTTTCTGTCCATCAGACAGCACAAATTTGCCTTTCTGAAGCAAAAAACCCAAATTTAAGCATGTCCTCAAGTCAAGCCTGCTCTGTGTTGCCCAGCAGAAAAGGACCTGGGAGTGCTGGCTGAAGATGACCCAGTATGCACCCAGGTGGCCAAGAAGGCCACCAGCATCCTGTGTTGGGATCAGCAATAGCTTGACCCACAGGAATAGGGCAGAAATTGTCCCCCTGGGGTGGGCAATGGTGAGGCCAAACCTCAAATCCTGGGCTGTTTTGAAGCCCTCATTCCAAGCAGGACACTGAGGGGCTGGAGCAGGTCTAGAGAAGGGCAACGGAACTGATGAGGGGTCTGGAGAACAGGTCTGGTGAGGAGCAGCTGAGGCACCTGGGGTTATTCAGCCTGGAGAAGAGGAGGCTGAGGGGAAACCTTCTGGCTCTCTACAACTCAGTGAAAGGAGGCTGGAGCCAGGTGGGGTTGGTCTCTTCCATCAAGGAACAAGTGATAGGACAAGAAGAAATGGCCTCAAGTTGCACCAGGGGAGGTTTAGGTGGACTCAAGGAACAATTTCTACATGGAAAGGGTTGTCAAGGCCTGGCCCAGGCTGCCCAGGGCAGTGGGAGAGTCCCACCCCTGGAAGGCTTTCAAAGCCCTGCAGATGTGGTGCTGAGGGCAGTGGTTTGGTGGTGACCTGGCAGTGCTGGGTTGATGTTGGACTCTATGATTTTAAAGGTCTTTTCCAACCTAAAGGATTCTGTGATAGGGTTGTCCAAGGTAACAGTGATCCTTCAGAAACACAAACTACAAACTGATGCCTCCAGCTTGTTTCTCAACACCTCTGTCCTAACCTGACCCAGAAGATCTGACCATGGTTTACTGAGGTTTTCAATCCTCAAGCCCACCAAGCTTTCCTCACAGGAACAAAACATAAACCCCAGAAGATTAACTTTTGTGCCAAGAGTTTTCCAGCCCTGTCTGGGACAGGGATTCATTTACCTACATATTTTTGCCTTACTCAAAATCTTTGAGAAGCTGCTGGTCCCCTACTGAAAGGCCAAAGAGTTCACATTTCAGCTTAAAATGAGCCAGTTCAGGAACACCTTCAGCTGTTGGCTGAAATAAGGAACTAGGATTAGAAAGCTGTCAGATGTTTTCCTCCTCAACAATATTTTGGGTTGGTTTTCCTGTTACTAAGTTGTCCCAACCTTCCCCTGAGTCCTCTGCTGTAATTCTGGGATCACCAAAGCAAACTTAATCCTTTCTCACTACCCTTTGGTCAAATTTACCCTCATCTCCCTGCACCCACTTCCAAATTTCTTCTTGGATTACTCACTGGAAGAGCTGCAGAAGTTTGTGTCAAGTTCAGTGAGGCCACCAGGGGGAAAGAAATGAACCAAACTCCTTCACGTTCACCCCAAAAATACCATGTTAGCCCTTTCTGCTGGTGTTAAGGAGGGGGATGAAACGTTCCCCTTGAGAAAAGCTCCATCTCCTAGTTTTGTCCTGCTCTAGATGAGGGTGTTAAATGCCCCAAGAGGAACCAAATCACTCCAGGTGAAGGATGGAGGCCCTCAGATGGAAGATCTGTGCAGCAGTTTCACTGCAGAGTTAAGAAATCAAGACACATGGGCTAAATTCTGTGAGTTTTCTTCACCAGTAAACCCACTTTGGGACACGCTTGGGCTGCACAAAATCACCTCCAAAAAGCCTATTTCTCAACTTTCAGAAGATGGTGAGGACTTCAAGCAAGCAGCCAGGCTGAATTCCCTGGATGCAACAGATGGGAGGTACCATTTTTAGCACAGACCCTAAAACTGAAAGCATCCCCAGGAAACAGAAGGTGGCAGCTGAGTGTAACCCAATAGAGATATCCACCTGTGCTGGCAGCTCAGGGGTTTTGCTGCCCCAGGGAGGTTACTTGAGACTTGGGGGAACATCCAAGGCCAGGCTGGGTGAGGCCTTGAGCAACCTGGTCTAGTGGAAGGTGTCCCTGCCCATGGTGAGAGGGTTGGAACATGAAATCCTTAAGGTCCCTTCCAACCCAAAGCATTCTGATTTCACCAGGAGGAACAAAAAAAGAAAAGAAAAAAAGGGAAAAAAAATAAAGGGGGACACAAAAATAAAGGGGGACACAAAAATAAAGGGGGACACAAAAATAAAGGGGGACACAAAAATAAAGGGGGACACAAAATAAAGGGGGACACAAAATAAAGGGGGACACAAAATAAAGGGGGACACAAAATAAAGGGGGACACAAAATGGAAAAACAAGAAAAATTGGGAAAAATTAAAAATAAAAAAATTAAAATACATTTAAAAATAAAAACAAAAAAGGAAAAATAAAAATAAAGAAAAAAGAAAACTAGAGAGAGAAAAATAATGGGGGAAAAACAAAAAAAAAAAAAAGAAAATTTCAGGGCAATTAAAAAAGAAAACTAAAGAAAAAAGGCCCCAAAGGAATGGAGAGCTGGAGGGATCTGCAAGCCAAACCCAGTGAGTGTGCAGAAGCCCCCAGCAAGCAGCATGCTGATGATGGGATGGAGCCCTGCTGACGGGCACAGCGCTGCACACCTCCATCTGCTCTTGGCTACAAAACTGAGAAGCCAACACGATCAGATCTCTCCAGGTGGTGGTGGTCAACAAACAAGCAGGGTTTGGCTTGTTTTTTTTTCCTGTGAGATGCCATCAGAGCTAAAAATGGTTGCAAGGCAGCCAGCTGGTTGGAGAGCTTTGGTACTCACTCCGGCCAGCGATTTCTGGATATTCTCCCTGGCTCTGGCAATGTCGCGGAGGATGGTGCTGGCTCCGTTCTCCTGCAAACAGTGCAGAAAGAACCAAGATTTGGGTAAAAAAAGTTTAAAAATAGGAAACAGATAAAACTATTTAAAAAGAAAAAAAAAGGGTAAGAACAAAAAGGGGAAGGGGGGATCCTTCCTACTGGAAAGATTGGTTCTAAAGCAGCAGCAAGCGCAGCCCCTGGTGAGATCAGGGCCACGTGTGCGTGATCATCCAAGTCAAGGAGCTTTGGAATTCTCTTTCTGATCAGTCTGAAGGGTTTTAGAAAGCTGCCAGGCAAGCAGAAGGTTGGAGTCACATCAGTGTTCCCTCAAGATTTCCATGAGGTAGCCCTTTTTGGTTGTCATTGTACTCAGGTGAGAAGTGACAGCCCTGACTGAAGGCTTCATGACCCAGAGGATGGAGCACAAGGAGGTTTTTTTAGCCTAGATTGGAAGATTCCCTTCCTAGGGCACAAATTCCCCACTTCCATAATCCATTCACTCCTCGCCTCTACCAGACTGGAACCCTACAAGCAATATCTGAGACATCAAACTGCCTGCAAGCCCCAAAGAGACCACAGAAGATGAACAACCTGCCCACATTCACTTCTGAGTTACAGGAAAGGTTTTAAGGAGCTTGGATTTCCCCACCCCCCCACCCCCTTGGAGAATTGGCTGAGAAACTGCTGCAGAATCTCCCCTCCAAGACCCTTCACATCACCTCTCAAAGGCAGGTGTCCCAGGTGATGTTGACAACAGCCAAGAGTGTGCCTAGAAGCTCTGACTTCAGCAAAAAGCTTCTTCAACACTTGCACCACAGCCATTTCAAACTCTAAGCAGCTTTTTAGACAAGCACCCAGACAAAGAAGCAATTAACAGCTCTTGACAGGGCAGGAAGAGGTCATCAGAGCTCTCAAGCTTTCAATCATCATTTGGGGCTGAAAGTAAATCTTGAATGACTTCAGCTGCTCCCCACAACTCACCACTGCTGTGGTGCAATCATCTGCAGGAGCACACTAATGACTTCAGGGGTACAAAGAGAGAAACATCATTCCTGTGGGATTTTTGGAGCCACGGTGCATCTCTTCAAGCATCATGTCATGTACATCCCTCAAGGAAAGCTTAACTGCTCCAAAATGGCAGCAAGACATCATCTTCCTTGGGGCTGGGTGGATTCTTTGCTCAGCCCAGTCAGCAAAACCACAGACTTCATGGCTTTTCATTGGGCTCCTGCTAGACCACAGAGAGCATGATGCCCTCCTACAGCAATCTGAAAAGATTAAGAGTAGCTGCTGCAACCTACTCTCATTGTTAGAAGGGCATCTGATCTCTCCTGAACACAGGAGAAGGTTCTCCACAGGTCAAAAATGGTCTTTTAAAAGGCAAAAAGGGTCAGAAGTAAGGGGTAAACTCCGAGAGCTCCAGAGAGGACTCCCACACTTGGAAAAGCAGCACCATGAGGGAAAGAGTGCACGTCCAGGTGGATCACGTCCTTCAACCTGCTGTGTACCAGCTCCTAAAGGTCCAGCCCCCTGCTAACACCCACCTGAGCAGCAGCATTTACCTGCTGGCGTGAGGAGCCCCCGACCGGCCCGTTCATCTGCTCGTAGAACCTCCTCTCGGCATCGTCGTACTTGTACTTCTCAAACCAGATCTTCTCCTGCATGAAGTATTCAACTGCCATCTTTCTGCAGAAAGGAAGAACAAAAGCCACCCAAAGTGAGGTCCTAGAAGGTGAAGAGTTTGTAACGGGCTCCTCAGAAGAGCTTTCTTCGCCCACAGAACTCTGCCTGCAGCTCTCTGCTTGGTCTCCCGCTCCAGAGGAAAGCTTTAAGTCATCAGGATCCTCTTAAGAAAGCAGGAAAAGTCTAATCACCCACCCATCTGCCCAGCCTGACCCCACACCAAGAGGGGATGGGATAAATCGCCTCCTCTGCACCTTCTTCCACAAGTTCTTCCACTGCTAAGAAAGATGAGGCCTCCAGGAGCACAGATACACAACCCAACTTACAACAGCACCACCACTAACAGTCCAAGAGCCCTTTAGGAAGCTGCAGCAACTGCTGGGGATCAAAATTACCAGCAACGTGATGCTTGCAAGGGACAGACACATGCCATGATACCAAGGAACAGCATCAACCACCTTGTGAAATGGTCCACATTGCTGTTCTTCAGTGCAGCAGCTTCCAAAGGTTTCATTTCTTAGCTTGAAGGCCTCACAATCATCATGGGGAAAGAGGATGTGCCCTTGTTTCAAGCCAGGGGACAACTACAGCACCAGCATCGGTTTGAGGAGCTGAGGAGAGCAGGGATATGAAACCACCACCAGGTTCCACCACCACCCAACACGGAGAGAGCATCAGCAACCCACAAACTCTTCCTTTACCAGCTCCAAACCCCACAGCTCTGCAGTAAAACGCTTCCAGGGGCCAACAGACAAACCTATTGCAAAACCAGCACCATCTCATCCACAAGAGAGCAGAGGCCACCATAGGTCCTCCATGCTGAAGCCATTCCCAGTACCCAACCCTTCAAACCTTGCTTGAGCTGCCAACCAGCATCATGAATAAGGAATCCCACTTACAGACAAACTTAGGCCAAGCATCCGACACCACCACAAGGACTTTCCTAGGGAGGAGTGATCCAGTATCTAAGTTCTGTCCAACTCAAGAGAAGATTATCCCAGGCAGGACAAGGTGAAAGACGTGTCCTCTAAAGCTTCTCTAGAAGGATCTTAAAAGCTTCCCCCAACAAATCCTAGGACACACCTCAAGGATCAGAAGTGTCTTGTCCCCAAATCAACAGCAGCTTCCAGACCAAATGATCTAACTAGAAGGTCAGCCTCCTCCTGCAATGAGGCAAATACAGTGCATGCTCCTGCCCCAAACTGGACTTGCATCGGGACCAGCATCTCCAAGCTGTATACTGGGGGCGATGCTCAATGTAGTCACCTCCGGCATGGAGCTCAAGGGACAAGGAAGTGCTTGGAAAAAATGGGGAGAAATTCCTTCAGAGAATCAGTTCCCTGAAGGACCTCATGGTCTTTTAAGAAAATGACCCAGCAAAGCCACTTTTGTCTTCTCCAAGACAAAAGGAGCAGGTTCCCCCCATGCAAAGAGAAGGTCAAACCTCAGCTCACTTCCCAGCCCAGACTTTAAACCATCATTCCTCAGGAGCAGCTTCTCCCAGTTTCTCTGCCCACAGTCAGGCTCCTCAGCTCTGGAGCAACATCTCCCTACAGTTTGATGCTGGCTCCTGTCTTCTACACACACAGAATTCCTTCAGCTCAATCCTGACCCAGGGGGGTTTGGATAAGAATAAACCTCTCCTACTTCATTTCTGGTGCAGGGACGCTTGAAGCATGAGTAGCTGGTTGGGAAGGGTTTCCTACTGCAGACTCCTGCTTCTCCAAACTCTCTCCTGCTCTGGACATCTTCAGAGCTTCAGCTGCATAGTATCGTGACTCAGCACTGTCATACGTCATCTTATTAAGCCACACAGTCTCACTGCCCTCATGCAGAAAAAAGCAGGTGGGTGAAGGTTGCTCAACACCAGGAAGCATGTTGGTGGCCATCTCCATGGGTTTGATGCTTGTTTGCTTCCCAGCACCGTGGTTCTTCTTATCCTCAGGGTGGTTCTTCAACGCTTCAGGGCAGCTGTGCTGCTGCTGCCTGCCTTTGCGCGATGGGTGACCATCAAACATGTTCTCATAGAAGCTCTTCTCAGCATCATCATAGAGAGGTTTCTCCAACCAGACCTCAGACATGAGAGCCTGCAAGCTTGAAATCTG
This sequence comes from Indicator indicator, assembly GCF_027791375.1. NCBI lineage: Eukaryota > Metazoa > Chordata > Aves > Piciformes > Indicatoridae > Indicator > Indicator indicator. Next base: position 24,029,186 of record NC_072021.1, read on the forward strand.
GGGTTTACCATTTACTGTCTGGTGGACAGAGCCAGGCAAGCTGGGAACAAAGGGAACAGCAGAATCAGAGACGGCATCTGCAGCCACGCTTGGTGTAGCAGGAGTTGGCAGGGCTGTGACATAGCCCTCATCTGGTGTTCTCAGCCCAATGTTGCCACCCTTTGAGCACACTGAGGGGATAGTGAGGACGTTTGGAGGAAGAAAGAACTGAGATTTCTCAATAAACATCGTCTCAGCCTTATCAAAGTCAAGCTTGTTGACCCAGACCCCCTGAACGAGATGGTGGCACGCAGACAAAGTACCATGGGAGCAGAACAAGGCTGATGAAATCATCCTGGGTTTGGGAAGATCTTGGACAGCTTTTGACCTGGCCACTAAAGGAGACTGCTGAGGAGTTGGTGAAATCTCAGGTGCCTCCTGGAGCTGAGACTCAGCTATTTTTGTCCTGTAGAGGGTCTCAGCACGGTCATAGAAAGGTTTGTCAAACCACACATGGTCAGCTAACAACCCACTTAGAACAGAGTCTAACTTGGAGGCCAGGGGTTTGGCTTTTGGAGAACGCCTCCGTTTCCTTTGTTTCTTCCCATTCCTTGCTCTTTTCAGGTCTCCCTTGGACTCGCTTTCACCAGAGTCATCATTGCAGACCCCGTTCACAGCCTCAACCTCTGGACACTCCTCAGGGGCCATGGCAGCCACGGTGGCTTCCCTCTCACAATGCGGCCGCTCGGCTTCGGCGTATTTGTGGTTGTCTGCCCACACCTTTTCTGCAGGGCAGGGAGGCTTCCTGGTCCTCATCCTCCAAAGAGTGGCAGCATTAAGAGATAAGCACAACAATGTAGTTGCAGCAGGACTCAAGACAGCAAGGGCATGCAGTAGACATCACAGAAGCATCTTGGTTGGAAAAGACCTTTGAGATCAAATCCAACCATTAACCCACCACTGCCAGGCCACCACCAAACCATCCTTCATTCAAGAGAGTCAGAAGCCATCATTTATCACAGAAAAGAGCCAAAGCTCTCCCCAGACTCTTCTTTTGTTATAAATTTTAATTCAAAGAGTTAAGCTGCCTAAAAATGTCCCAATTTCTGAAGGCAAAACAACCTTCCTAAAATACTTATAATCATCAAGTGGTTTGGAAGAGACCTTTAAAGGTCATGCAGTCCAACACCCCTGCAGTCAGCAGGGACAGCATAAAGTTCAACAAACCCAAGTGCAGGGTCCAGAAGCTGGGAAAGAACAACCCCCTGCACCAGTACAGGTGAGGGGTGACCTGCTGGAATGCAGCTCTGCAGAGAAGGACCTGGGAGTGCTGGTGGACAAGTTCACCATAAGCCAGCAATGTGCCCTGGTGGTCAAGGAGGCCAATGGTCTCTTGGGGTGTATGACAAAGTGTGGCCAGCAGGTCAAGAGACGTTCTCCTCCCACTCTACTCTGCCCTAGTGAGGCCACCACTGCGAAACAGCATCCAGTTCTGGGGTCCCCAGTTCAAGAGACAGGGAACTACTGAAGAGAGTCCAGTGGAGGCTCTGAAGATTTTGAGAGGCCTGAAGCATCTCTGTGAGGAGGAAAGGCTGAGAGCCCTGGGGCTGATGAGCCTGAAGAAGAGCAGTCTGAGAGGGGATCTGATCAGTGCTCAGCAAGAGCTAAAGGGTGGGGGGCGAGAGGGTAAGACCAGACTCTTTTCAGTGGTGCCCTGCAACAGGACAAGGGACAATGGGCACAAACTGGAACCCAGAAGGTTCCATCAGGAGAAACCTCTTTGCTGTGAGTGTTCTGGAGCCTTGGACCAGGCTGCCCAGAGATGTTGTGGAATCTCCTTCTCTGGAGAGATTCTAAACCCATGTGGGCATTGTGATGCTGGGCAACCTGCTGTAGGTGACTGTACTTGAGCAGGCAGTGTTGGTCTGGGTGAGCTCCAGAGGTCCCTTCCAATGCCAGCCATGCTGGGATTCTGTGATCTGCAACTAGATCAGGTTGCTCAGAGCCACAACCAACCTCACTTGGAATGGTTCCAGGGATGGGGCATCTATCACTGTTCTGGGCAGCCTGGGCCAGGGTCTTACCACCCTCACAGTGAAGAATTTCTTCCTTCTCTCCAGTCTAAATCTGTCTGGTTTAGTTTGAAACCATCACCCCTTGTCCTGTCACAACAGGCCCCTTCTGTTCTGTTATCAGGAGGCTCTCCCAGATTAAAGCATTGTCTTGACCCCAAGTGAGAGAGAGCTGAACTGAACAGATGAAGCTGTCATGTTTGACTTATTTCCAGTGGAAACTAGAAAGCTCTGCAATGATCTGTCTACCAAGTGTCGGATCAGTGACCTCTAATCTTCCAGAGGGTGCAAAACCCACCCACAGCAACTAAGGAGTACTTACTTTTGGAGCTCCTATGCCAGCGTTAAGAAAAGAGAGACAGTGAGAGATAAGTTTCCAGTTCTAGAGACCAACAGCCATCTGTTATCAGATAATTAACTCCCCTCCCCATGCATAATACATTTAATTACACTTACACCATTCCAGAACGACCTTACCTTCACCAACCAGCACCAGAGATGCTCAAATATACTTTTATTTTTAAATAACAAGCAATACAAAAATAAAGATCCAAAAAGGGATTGACCCATCAGGGCAGGGAGCCAGTCCCACAAGCTCCAAGCTTGCCACAGCAACATTGGTGGTGAAAAAGCAAAGCTCAGGTTGCTCAGTTTCAGGTAACCAAAGAGCAAAAGCAAAAAATTCTGAAAATGTAACAATTATGAGGTCAAATAATTAATTCACAGACTGATTCGTACAACACTGTGAAGGAAACAGAAATAAACCACTAAAACCAATACTCAGCCCACTGATTTTTCAGGAGAAGCAGCAAGACAAGATGTGAAATTCTCCCTCCGAGGAGAATTTAGGACTCAGAGCTGCACCTGTGAAGCTTGATGAGATGCAGCTTCTCAGGTCACCAATCCAACACGACACAATAAAAGAGGCATTTCAGGAAGCAACACAAATCCCCAAAGCCAAAGCAGCTACAAACGTTCCTCCCATCCAACCTGGCTCAGGGGAACTCAATGTGGTGTTTTAACAAAGATTACAACCAGAGAAAAAACATCATAAAGGGATTTTACCCCAAGAGTTTGCCAGCCAAAGGATTTTACCCCGAGGATTTGCCAATAAAAGGACTTTTCTCCAAGAATTTACCAAGATCACCTTCCCATAAGCCCAAGATACTTCCAGCACCTTTTTGTTCCCATGAGGAGCCAAACTTGATGCCTAATTATACTAAAGAGCAGATTTTCACTGAAGTACACAAACAAAAATTGAAAAGAAAAGGTTATTTCCACTCTGTGTTCCTAAGTAGTCCCAGAAGAAGCTGGGAAAAGGCATTCAGAATGATTTTAATTACAAAAACCAGGAAATAATGCCAACCATTAATACCAGAGCACCACCAGTTCTCCCAGCATGACTCCAGAGACAAGACACAAGCTCCCAAGTATAATGAGAAAAGGGAAGTTTACCTGATCTGACAAAGTTTGGAGGGACAAATTCACCTCCTGAGAGGTTCTGGAAGGGATTTAAACTGAGTTGAATCTGCTCTACTTTACACAGCTTGGAAAAATTAGAGCACAGAAACTGGAGCTGAACTCAGAGACCTTCTAGTCTGAGCTCAAAATGAAGGTGACACAAGGAGACTCATTTCTCACCCTCAAACCACTCCTGAGACCACTCTCACCCTCTGCCCAGTAACCTGTTGAAGTGAGGCAGTTTTTCATTCAATCATAAAGTCTTTTTAGCACAAAGATACATTAGTATTTGGAGACAGAGGCAGAAGACCTTGTTTAAAAAGTCTTTCAAGCACAGAAATCTGTGAATGAAGCAGAAAAAAATGCAAAAAGAGCTTTTGCTGCATCCAGAGACCAGTTCATGTGTTCCCAGGCCAACTTTGCTTCTCCAGTGACAGTGCAGACAATCTACTGGGTGTTTTCCAAAGCATGAAGCCACTGGAAAAGCAAAAATTGTTATTAGTAATTATATATGCCAAAGAGTCAATTAAAGAATCACAGGTCAATGTTTAGGCTTCCCATGGACTGTTTTTAAAAGGGTTTAGAAAAGCCTGGAAAAAAAAAGAATTTTTAATGGTGGCTACTGCTTCAGAGCTTTGCTGGTGGTTTCATGACCATATCCTGGCTAATTCAAGCCAGAACTAAACTGTTCTGCACTTCCAGCACTGCAGGGAAATGCACCAAGTTAAAAATAGGCAGGGAAAAGGTCCCTGTTGTTGGGCTGGAAATCCACAAATGAGCTGTTTTGGCTGCTTTATTCCCTCAAGTCCATACAACAAGAGAGTTACATCGCCCAAGGCTACAGCCAACACAAAGAAAATTAATTCCACATATTGGTTTAATAGAAGTAACATTTTTACCCATGACTGAATTGAGAGGGTTGTAAAATAAAAAATTAAAATCTGGGGGCAAATCAGGTTATAAATGTTTGTCACAGCCTCCTGAAGATCTAAATGCCATCAGTCCCCACACTGGGACTGTGGGGATTTTTCACCTCAGCCTCATGCCAGGCTGACCTGTCAGCTCCCAACAAGTCAGGCAGCACCAGTTTTAAAGCAGCTCTCCTAGAAATCACTTAAAGTTTGATGTGGCTTTAAATATTTCCAGCAGGTTTGAAAGCAGCAGATCTCACCCATCAGGGATTTCTGGAGATATTTGACAGCTGCTTTCTGCTTGAAACCAAGAATTATGGTCATACTTCAACTCCTTTCTTCTGAAGAAGCATCAAAAAATTTGGTGGCACTGGGGGATATGGGGTGGTGATGTCCTGGGGCAGCTTGTTTTGGTTTGACCTCCCAAAAGCCAGGCAGGCAAATCCTGATTTCTGCAGCAATTAAACCAACACTGGGTTCTCCCTATGAGAGATTCTATCTCAGTTCTCCATCTGCTTGCTTACATGCCCTGAAACAGCTGCGTGTGACCAGGCCAACCTGATTTTATATTTAGTACTCTTGTCCCCTCATGTCATGCCACCCTCCTCACCAGAAGCTCACGAACAGCAGCAGCCAGAAAAACACAGAGTAGAACACCCAGAAAGGGCCCATTTCATGTCAAAAGAGAGGAGAAAGATTCACAAGCACCAGCCTAAAGTCTGCCACACAAGAAATGTTTCTCCTAAGGAAAAAAGCTGCTCCCAGAGGAAAAAAAAAAAAGCTTGTCCTAAGGAAAAAAGGCCTCCCCTGATGAAAAAGCTTCTCCCAGGGAAAAAAGCAGCTTCTCTTCCCCAAACTGCTGCTGCCAGAATCTTACACAGAAGCAAGACCCATTTTATCTAGGAATTTTGGCACCAGTTAGACACAGCTGCTTCATTCCCACCTTCTCAGCAACAAAGAAAAGGCATCAAACCCCTCCCTGCCTCCTCCTTTTTTCTCCTTTTGGTGATTCAGAATGAGAAGAAGCAAGACTGGTTTCACACCAGAGGGTCTGATGAAGCTGAAGGGAGCAAATCCACCTCCTCCTCCTCAACACTTGAGTCAAGACAGGCAGCTAATGCCAAAGAAAATATTAATGCTGATGTAGTTTTGCCTTTCTGCTGGTTTGGCTCTCCCCCAGCTCATGAGATGGTGGAGGACACAGGCAGAAAATGGACAACCTTCATCACAAATCTCCACACTAACCTTTAGCTAGGGAAAACACGATGACTCCCCACCTCAAACACCTTAAAAATTACTTTGCTTTTTTTTGCTCCAAGCAACAATTCTGCTGCTTGCTAATGAAAAATAATCAAGGACAGGGGGAAAATCAGCAGTATGGAAAGACAGGAAAGAAGTCACCTTCAGGAGACAAAGCAAAGTGGTTGAGAACAAATAGAGTAGGTGAAGAGGAAAAAAGACAGCATTACCTGCAAGGTCAGGGAGAAAAGAGGGCACACCTAGAAAAGGAGAGGGGAGAATTACAGCCACACAACCCCGAGAAGTTATTTTCTCCTCCACATGACAGGACTGTGAACATCAGATAACAATCAATTCTAAAACATCCACCATCTAGATGCAGAAGAACAAATCCATAAATCAATGGGAACACCAGGAGGGGAGGCAATGACAGCCTGCAGCAGCCTCACAAACTTCAGGGAGTGCTGGAATCCTTCACACATACCCCGCAGAGAGCACATCTGCAGCCTCCACATAGCTCCTCCTCTCCATTTCCCAAATATAGTTGTGAAGCAGACACCTCCTGAGCCAACTAGAAACAAAAAAAGGAAAAACAGGAAGAGGAGGACAGGCTGCAAGGTTACAGGAGGCTGGGAACACCGGGACATGGAAAAGTGAGATGAAAGAGCTCAGGTGCATCTACAGTGGAAGGACAGGATAACGAGGGAGGCTCAAAAGCTCCCAGCTCCACATCAAACTTGCAAAGAGGCAGCTAAAGGTGCTGAGCCATGGGCTGGATGAGGCCACTGCTTTAGTTACAGAGGGCTCTGTGCCAGGAGCTTCCTTTTGCAGCAGGTGACTCGACAAGAAACCTTTGCCAAGATGAGGAATGGGAACAAGAGCAGATCTCCTGAGGCATCCAGATCTACTGAGTCCCCTAAATTCCCCTCCCTATCAGGGTAAGAATCACACAGCCCTCCAGACTTGAAAGGGTGAGGCTCCATATAGCAAGGACATCCCCAAAACCAGCATCCCAAAAGAGAGGAAACTTGGGCCCCTCCCAAAAGGGAGACCTCTAGCATCAGCCCATCCAGTTGTTACATCAGTAACTAGGGGCACTTAAAGCTACCTACTTAAGAGCCTGCAAAAGGGAAGCAGCCCCACAGAGAAAAAACCCTACAACCCCCCTTCCCTAAGCCTAGAAGGAGAAAAAGGATCTCCCAGTTAATGAGGGGTCCCTCCACATCCTCCTTTCTCGGCGTGTAAAGGCCCACAGGGAATGGAGAGGGCCTTCCACAATCCCCTTCCCGTACCCATTAAAGGACCAACGAGATCGTGGGGTGCATGGAAGGAGGCTTTTGAGCGGGGAAAAATCATTCCAAAGTCCAAGTACACCCTAAGCCCTCTCCCTCGGGATTCTGAGTGGAAGAGACACAGATGATGGGAAGAGGTAGCACCCCGTAAAGAAGGAGGAGCAACACAGACGATGGGGGACCCCCCACAACCTCCATTCCTTTTGTAAGAGAGGAAGAGACTTCCAAGAGACTCCCACATATAACGAAGGTTCCCCACACTCCTCCCCCTCTTCCAACCACCGCGCTAAGGTAGAACCCCAAATCCTCCTTCCAAAGCCTTTAAGCAGGAAGGGACCCCAAAGGGAATGGTCGTAACCCCCTTCCTAGGGACTGTGAGAGCACAAACAGAGCCTACGGGAGTTTGGAGCCCCCAACCCCTTTGGCAGAGGGGGAAAGACCCGCAGAGACCACGAGGGGCCCTCCCCAGCTCTGTAAGAGGAACAATGGACCCTAGAGACGTCCGGAACCCTCTTAAGAGGGTGAGGAGGAGCCCAGGGAGGGTGAGCCCGGTGAAGGGGCAGCCGCACTCACCGGCAGCGCTGGGCCCAGCACAGGCCTCAGGCCTCTCCGCTCCGCTCAGCCTCCACCAGGCAAAGGGAGGCAGCGCGCAGCGTGCAGGGGGTTGTGGGAGCGGCACGAACCACTCGGAACGGACACGGGCTGGGGAAGAGGTGGAGAAAAATATGTATGGGGAGGGAGAAAACGCGCTGCACTCACAGCACCAACTTCCTTTCCATCCTCTCATTTTTGACTTCTCTATAGTGGAACAACACAGCATGGTGAAGTGAGATGAAAAGGAGGGAAGGGAGGAAAGTGGGGGGAAGCAAGGAGGTTCCCCCCTCTTTTCAAAGTAGTACAACCCAGGGGCCATAGCGGAGCAGCGCGGACGAGTCTAAGTGGGTAACAGGAAGGGGAAGAAGCAGGTTGAACTAATGGGGATCATGGGGGGTGTCGCGCATGCGCAATAGGCTCCGTCCCGCCCTGCCCGGCCGGCGCTGGGACTGGAGACAAAGGCGCCGCGACCCCCCTCCCCTTTTCGCTCTTTCCCACCCCTAGCCCCGGTTATAACGCGCTTTTCTCCCCCCACCCTTTCTTCATCCCGTTATCTCTCCGGTCTATGGCTGCAGGGACTGCTCCGTGCCCGGAGCATGGTGGGGGGCCGGTGGGTATGGTGGGAGGGCGACAAGGGGGTGTGGGTGGGAATGATTCAGGCGGGGGGGTCTCCGTGAAGATGGCGCTGAGAAGAGCCTACTCCATCAAGGACAAACTTCAGGCCATCGAGAGGGTGAAGAAGGGCGAGAGGCAAGCGTCTGTGTGTCGGGCTTTTGGGGTACCGGGGGGTACGTTGAGGGGCTGGTTGAAGGATGAAGCCAAGCTGCGGTGGTTCCTGGAGCAGCTTGGGGGTGAGGTGGGCACCCAGCGTAAGAAGATGCGTTTGGCCAACGAGGAGGAGATTGACCGAGCTGTCTACGCCTGGTTCCTGGCTCTACGTCAGCATGGAATCCCCCTCTCCGGGCCCCTCATCCAAGCCCAGGCTGAGGCCTTTGCACGGCAGATCTACGGCCCCGAGTGCACCTTCAAGGCCAGCCACGGCTGGTTCTGGCGTTGGCAGAAGCGCCATGGCATCTCCAGCCAGCGTATCTACGGTGAGGGTGGTCTCCCCTCCGAGCCCGAGCGGGCTCCTGCGGCTGGTTCTGACACCCTGCTGTCTGTGCCCGCTGCCGACGCCGGAGGCTACAGTGATGAGCAGATCTACAACGCCAACATCACTGGGCTCTACTGGAAGCTCCTGCCGGGACAGGCCGGTGGGGCGATGGCAGCAGCACGACGGCGACCAGCTGTCCGTGAGCGGGTCACCGTGCTGCTGGCCGCCAACTTGACTGGCTCCCACAAACTCAAACCACTGGTGGTTGGGTGTCTTCATGATCCCCCCAGCCTCCGCCATCACAACCAGGACAAGTTCCCTGCCTGCTACCGCTACAGCCCCGAAGCCAGGCTGGGACCAGCTCTTCTCCGGGCTTGGTTCTTTGAGGACTTTGTGCCAGGTGTCAAACGGTACCTGCGTCGGAGCTGCCTGCAGCAGAAGGCCGTGCTGCTGCTCAGCTCCCCACCCCCCCACTCTGGGACAGGCCCTGAGGACTCCCTGCCGCTGCAGACACCTGATGGCTCCATCCGTGCCCTCTTCCTCTCCAGGGGACCTGCTGGGAGTGGCTCAGCCGGAGGAGGAGGCCGAATCCCAGCCCCACTGGAACAGGGGGTGGTGTCCACCTTCAAGCAGCTCTACAAGAGGGAATTGCTGCGCTTGGCTGTCTCTTGCGCAGCTGGTGGTGGTGGTGGCTCGGGTGGCCCCATGGACTTTGTGAGGTCCTTCCTTCTCAAGGACATGTTGTACCTGACTGGCCTCTCCTGGGACCTTATCCCACCTGGTTCCATCGAGAAGTGCTGGCTCTTGGGGTTGCGTGCTGCCTTTGATCCCCAGCCTGGGGAGGAAGAGCATGGAGACCCCCAACATGGGGAGGAAGGTGGTGGGGACAGCAAGGTCTTTAGTGACCTGACCCACTTGGCCGCATTGGCCTACAAGCGCTTGGCCCCTGAGGAGGTGGCCAGCTGGTTGCACTTGGACGATGCAGCCCCAGGTACGGAGGAGGACGATGGGAAAGAGGACACTGAGGAGGAAGGCCTTGGGGTCTGCAAAACAGAGGAGGAGGAGGAGGAGGAGGCAGCAGCTGGAGATGGGGGTGACAGAAGGGGTGGGGAAGGAGGAGATGCTTTGCTACCCACGGCTCGGGAAGCCATCAAAGGTCTGGAGACAGCGTTGCGGTGGTTGGAGGGTCAAGACCCCAGGCAAGTGGGGCCACTGAAGCTGGTGCAGCTCCGCTCCCTCATCAGCATGGCCCAGCGGTTGCACCATGGTGCCAGCAGCACCCACTTCTAGGCCAAGGCCGCCCATGACATCTGGGCTACCAACCACCTCACTTGGGGCTGGGGAGGATGGAACATGGGGTTGGGGACATCTTGGTTGTCCCATGGGGCTACTTTGGTTGTCGCGTGGGGCTGGTGGTGGAGGTGCCAACTCTCCTCACCCCTTTGTCATGGGCTCAGGAGGCCTGAGTGCCCCTGAGGTACTACTGCTGAGGGGGTAGTGTGGCAATTTAGGGCTAATGGAGGGACAACCCCTCCATCTGCTGTGTATCTGAGGATCGTTCCTCACCCTTGGGTATAATTTGAAGGTGCTGTTTTTTAAATCCCATGAGACTGAGCTGGGAGTGGCTACCTGGTCTCCCCTGACTCCTTGTGGAGAAGGGACAAAGGAGGGACCTTCTTGGTGTCACCATGAGGAGCTGGGCTGATGAGGGAAGTCACAGGAAGTGATTCCCTGCATCTCAGACTGGGAACAGGGTCCGCTCCTGAGGTGCTTCACGGCAAGCATCCTGCCCTGGAAAAGGCTGATGACACCCTTTCCACTGCCAAATAACGTCCAGTTAAACTGGGAAGGTTTGGTGCTTGTTTGAGACAACTTTCTTCATGTGCTGGACTGGGACAAGGACACTTGGGTAGTACCTCAAGAAGCTGCAGCTTGTTGCAGAGGATCACCTCCATCATGCCCATGAGAGCACCTGGGAACACTAGGACTACAGAGACCTGCTGAAACAGGTACCATCATCTGAGCGTCTTCATGAAGCTGAAGGCTTCAGGGATGAAGGCTGAGGTATTGTTTGTGGGGTGGCTGGGGCTGAAGGACACGTCTTTGTGGAGCTGGGGAGATGGTTGGTGGAGTGATGAGCATCACGAGTTGAGATGGGCGCAGCTCCTGGCTCTGCCTTGAAATATTTGAGACACCAGATGTGAGTTTAGCAGCTCTTGACCTGATTTTGGGTTCAATTTTAGCCTTTTCAGCCAAATTATTGAAAGAAGGGGGTGGGGGAAATCAACAGCCCCTCAACAATGCTGTGCCCCGTGAGGTGGCTTTTACCTGTCACATCTTTGTCTCATCCCTTCAGAGGTTATGGAAATTAAATGGAGTTTTATTCCCCCTTTGGGGTTGTCTGCTCTAAATGGTCACACAGAGCCATCCCACCAGGGTTGGGGGTGGCAGAAGGGGGAATCTCCATGTGGTTGTGTCCTCTTGGTGGGGTGTTCTCCACTGCAGGTGTTGGAGCCACCTTGGCTGCTCCCCAGATTGAGTTTTTACTTTATTAGTTGGATGAATTTGCTGATAAATGAGTCTCTTGGGGAGTTCAGGGAGCAACAAGAAGGAAAAAACCACTACCAAAAGTCCCATTTGGAGCTGAAAGTTGTCCTTACAGCTCGTTAAACTCCACCAGAAAAACATCAAGAAAAGCTTTGATTTAGAGGAGAAATGTCCTTTCTTCCCCTTCTCCCAAACCCAACCAAGCTCATTTTCCACTGGTTGGCTGCCAAGCTCAAGGCCACCACGTTGTGTGGTGTCTCACTCACTGCAGGCTTCTTCCTCAGCTTTTATCCACCAAGGGAATGTTATCCTGTAGACCACATTTCTATTTTGTTTTGTTTTGTTTTGTTTTTTATCATCTTTTGCATCCCAAAAACTCCTAAAAAGAAACATTTCAGAGCTTGGGATATGGCTCACTTGAAGCAGGAGTTTGTGAATTAAAGGAGACTGGACTCGTTTTGAGAAGAGTGCTGCCAAGCTCAGCAGAAGGAACCAGGCTAAAATTGTTTGCTTCTTGTGTAATTCAGCCTGGGTAGACTCATGGCACTGTTTGGTCTGGTTTGGAAGGTGAGAAAATCGAATCATTGAGTGGTTTAGGTTGGAAGGGTCTTTGGAGATCAGTCCAAGAGCCCTGCAATGAGCAGGGACATCCCCAACTACAGCAGGTTGCTCAGAGCCCCAAACAATCTGGCCTGGAATGATCACAGGGGTGAGGCATTATCCCACCTTTCTGAGCAACCTGGGCCAGGGGCTCACCACCCTCATAACACAATTTCTCCCTTCAATCTAAATCTCCCTCTTTTGGTTTCAAACCATCACCCCTTGTCCTGTCACAACAGGACAAAAGTCTGTCATCAGCTTTCTTATCAACCCCTTTGCGTACAGGAAGGTCACCAGAAGGTCTCCCTGGAGCCTTCTCTTCTCCAGACTGAACAGCTTCAACTCTCTCAGCCTGGCCTCACAGCAGAGGGCTTCCAGTCCTCCTATCACTGCTGTGGTCTCCTCTGGCCCCAGTCCAACAGGTCCATGTCTCTGCTGTGCTGAGGACCCCAGAGCTGCCCCCAGTACTGCAGGTGGGGTCTCAGCAGAGCACAGCAGAGGCAGAATCCCCTCCCTCCACCTGCTGCCCATACTGCTGGGGATCAGCCCAGGACTCTGGGCTGGCAGTGCATGGTGCTGGCTCATGTCCAGCTTTTCACCCACCAGCACTCCCAAGTCCTTCTCAGGGCTGCTCTCCAGCCCTTCATCCCCAGCCTGGATTGATGCTCATCCATCTAACAGTCCACCCATCAAACCCAACTCTCCAATTTTGCATCAAGAATGTTGTGTTGGGACCATATCAAAGTCTGGGGAGATGATACCTATAGCTCTTCCCTTGTCCACCAATGCTGTCACTCCATCGTGGATGGCCACGGGGTTGCTCAGGCAGGATTTTCCCTTGGTGAAGTTACTTTGGCTGTTAGAAATCACTTCCCTGAGTTCCATAAGTTCTGACATGTCTTTGGAGCTGAATGTGCCACTGCTCTGAAAGACAACCTGAAAACTCAAAGCTCAGAAGCCTCTAGGAGGACACATGGAAATGGGGAATGAACAAAGGCTGGAGTCAGCCACATCACAGGTGGTGGAGCTCGATTTGGCCAAGGATTTTTGGCCCGATATGTTAAATAGTGGTGTGGAGGACACAGAAGAGGTGGAGGAGCCTAGGAATGATACCAGAAGGCTGCAGAGATCACTTTGGGGAGACAGCTAGGGACAGGGCAGGAATGAAAGCAGAAGGCCAAAGGAGCTACCAGGTGGCTTGAAAACCTTGAGAGTCACTGCTTCCTTCCATGAGAGTCACTGCTTCCTTCCACTGTGTAGGTGCCATGAGCTCCTTCCCTGTCATGAAGCATAGAGATGGGCGGGCTCAAGAAGGTACCCAAGAAGGCCATGCCTTGGTGTGACCTGGCAGTGCCTTTGGGTTGCAGCATCTCTTGGCTCGGTGCCACCAGCATCTGGAGTGACAACACCCCTGGAGATCAGATCAAGGCCACAGGGGCCAAAGGCTTAGCATCCAGCTGTTCCACCAACTATGTTCTGCCTGCACAAAAAGCCTTTGCTCTTCAAGGCATTCCACAAGTCACCACTAACTGCAGCCACACATGTGCCTGGATTAATTAGGGTGTGAAAAGGCACAGATCCTCTCAGACAGACAAGCTTAGAGGTTCTTCTCCCTTGAAGTGCAGCACTGTGGGGCCAAGAGAAAGTCTGAGCTTCCATCTCACCTCTCCCATGCTGGAGAAGGACCTGTGTTGCTGTGCTGGTGTCTGACCAGGGTGGGAAGTGGAGGGATTTTTGCTTGGTTGACTTGGTTCTGAGATGTGGACAGCAGCTTTGTGTTCATGTCGAGCAGAGGAATGACTGTTGAGGTGTAACCCAAGCACCAAACCCCCCCTGCTTGGCACTGAGCTGGGAAACCAAAGGCTTCCTCTGTGCTCACTCCCAGAGCTTCATCCTGAGGGCTCATCACATCTTGAGACCCTTGGGCATCTTCATGCTGGCCTCACCTCCTGCCACAGGGATATGGCTGCCCAGACCAAACAAACTCGATTTGGGGTCACACCATCCCCAAAACCCCATCCCTGTCCCCAGTGCCACACATCCTTGCACAGCACTGATGAGTGCAGACCAAGGGTGGCTTTACCTCCATCCCTGGTGAGCTTACACCCAGTGTGGCCTCCGCTCCATCCCTGGTGAGCACAGAGCCAGTGTGGCACCAGCTCCATCTCTGATGAGCTCAGAGCCAACATGGTCTCAGCTACATCTCTTCTGACCCAGGGACCTGTGGCTGTCACCTCCTCATGGAGGTGACCTCATGTTGGGTACAGCAGCCCACTCAGGACTGAAGGGACCAGAAGGAGCCAACCCTACCACGGTGCTACACACATTTATTTAGTCCCGGCCCTTCAGAGGTAGCACACGGCATGGTCCCCTCTCCAGACCATCTCCCACCGTGGGTCCCCCAGGGCTGTCGGGGTCCCTGAAGGGCTTTGGTCTGGTCCCCCGTTGTCCGGGGGCTCACCCCCAGCCCGGCTGCTAGTCCTTGGCCACATCGCAGGCGCGGTTGGTGGCTGCCTCCACGGCGTTCATGACGGTGGCCCTCAGCGCGCCCTTCTCCAGCTGGTGCAGCGCGTGGATGGTGGTGCCTCCGGGCGTGCAGACATCTCCTCGCAGCTTGGCCGGGTGCTCCCCTGTCTCCAGCATCATCTTAGCTGCACCCTACAAGAGACCAGGGTGGGTCAGAGAGAAAGGGACCTTCCAAACCTCCCTTCTCCTTGCCCAGGTGTTGTATGGCAGCAACCTCCCGTTGCCCATGGTGCCAAAGCATCTGTTCCACCATAATGCTCTTGGCTGTCTTCTGGTGGCTTCATCTTTGGTTTCAAGAGGGGAAATAAGGTCAAGCCCATGGTTCTGCACTTGTGTTGGGGTAAACTCAAGCACAAATCCAGGCTGGGGGATGAAGGGCTGATGGGTGAAAAGCTGGAGGATGAGCTGGCACCATGCGCTGCCAGGCCAGAGCCAGTCCTGTCCTGGGCTGATCCCTAGCAGTGTGGGCAGCAGGTGGAGGGAGGGGATTCTGCCCCTCTGCTGCGCTCTGCTGAGACCCCACCTGCAGTGCAGGGGCCAGCTTTGGGTTCCCAAGAAGGTCCTGCTTGAGCAGGTCTGTAAGAGGGCCATGAAGATGATCAGAGGGCTGGACCACCTCTGCTTTGAAGCCAGGCTGAGAGAGTTGTTCAGCCTGAAGAGAAGTCTCCAGGGAGACCTTCTGGTGGCCTTTCAGGACTTAAAGGGGAACTATAGGAATGATGGAATAATAGAATGTCAGGTTGGAAGAGACCTCAAGGCTCATCTGGTCTGAACTTTCTTGGCAAAAGCACAGTCTAGGCAAGCTGACCCAGCATCTTCTTCTTCTGAATCTTAAAAGTGTCCAATGTTGGGGACTCTGATGGCTGATTCCCAAGCAAAGCTGGGCAGGGACTCTTAATCAGGGGGTGCAGATTTAGACTGGATACAACAAAGTTCTTCACTGTGAAGGTGCTGAGACAATACAACAGGTTGTCTAGAGAGGTGGGAGATACTTTATCCCTGGAACCATTCCAGGTCAGGTTGTTTTGGGCTCTGAGCAACCTGCTCTGCTTGGAGATGTCCCTGCTGACTGCAGGGGATTGAAACTAGATGATCGTTAAGGTCCTTTCCAACCCAAACCAGTCCATGGTTCTGTGAACATCATCCATTCTCCTCCCTCACTCTGCCATCTTGTCAGGTGCTGCAGAGCCCAGGGAAGGATGATGAGGAGGTGCTCAAGTCAGGTGGGAGGTTCAGGAGGAAGAGAAGCCATGATGGATGTCCCCAAGTGATGCCACCAACTCACCAGCAGCGTCTGAGCTGCGATCCTACTGGCCAAGCCAATTGGCATGCCCATCTTCACTGCTCCCTCAGCCAGAGCTTCAGCAAACAGGTAGACCTGGGGGAGGAGAACACCAAGGATGAGCATGGCCAAAGATGAGGACCCCATACCTCAACCCCATGTGGGTGAGATTTCTGATGGCACCCTGTGTCCCACCAGGCATGGGTGCTTACGTAGGCCACCCCACTGCCACTGAGGCCAGTGTGGATGTTGATGTAGGATTCGGGGACCTCTTCACAGAGCCCACAGGAAGACAGCAAGTTCTTCAGCAGGGCAGCTTCTCCATCACCAGCATCGCTGCCCCGAGCAAAGACCACGGCCCCTGCCTGCACCACGCACGGCAGGTTTGGCATCATGCGCAGCACCTTGGTCCCAGCAGGGAGAAGCTGGGGAGAGATGGGGATGGGAAAGAGGTGCCAGCTCCAGGTTACACCCATGGATGCCCTAAGACAGCCATTGGAATTGGAGGAGAAGCATGGTCCATGGGGAAGGACCTGGGGATGCAACCCATGTGGGGAAAGAGCTACAGCAGTATGTCCTTCTTCATGGGTGCAAAAGGGAGGAGAAAGAGGAAGAGGAGGTCAAGGAGGACAATGTGGAGAAGGAGGAAAAGAGGGATAAGGAGGAGGAAAGAGAGGAGAAGGAGGAAAAGCAGGATAAAGAAAATGGAAAAGGAGAAGGCTCACCCTCTGCAGTGTCTGGAGGGAGACACCAGCTGCCATTGAGACAACGATGTGGTGGGGTCCCACAGCAGGACGGATTTCCTGCAGGACACCTGGCAGGATATGGGGTTTGGTGGCCAGGAAGACCAAGGTGGTTTCCTGAAGCACTTCCAGGTTGCAGTGTGTGGTCCGGCAGCCTGACTCCTGCCCATGGGCAAGGAGAGGTGTCACAACCCATGCCACCCACCCCTGGCACCCAACACCCCCAGGACAAGGAACATCTTCATGCATGGTCATGGCCTGGGGACATGTTCCCACCACAAAGCTACCAAGACTTCGCTTGGATTTCACCCAGACCTGGGAAGGATGAGCCAAAGCCCTTTATGGGGTGAAAGGGTGCCCCAAAAATCATGGTTGAGAAGTCCAACACAAATCCTACCACCATGGCCACCACCAAGCAGAGTGGCTTGTCACTGTGTCCCCACTCACCCGCCAAGCATCCAGGTTTTTGTCCGAGGGAGCACTGGCCAAGATGTTGCTGGCTGGCACCTTCCCTTAAAGAACACGGGGACAGGGGTGAGAGGCTGAGGTGGCCCCAGGGTGGTGGGGACACCCCAAGCTCAGCCAGGGTTGATCTTCTCTCGTCCAACCCCAGCACCATCAGGGTGACACCCCACTGGGGACAGCTATGGGCACCCACTTGTGCCAAGGTGCAATGACAAGGGAGGTGACCCCAAAAGCAAGATCCATCTCCCAGCTTCTAAGTGTGGGCTGTCCCCAAACTGTGGGGCAAGGACAACCAGAGACACCCAAGGGCTGAGGGATGGTGATGTGGCTGCACTACCTGTAGGGCAAAAGACCCTGGGGAAGGGGACGGGACATGGTTGTCCTCATGTCTCCACACCACTCCATGGGGTCATGGAAAGCAGGGATCCCGGGGAGGGGGACAGAACAGGTTCCCATGTCCCCACACTGTTCTATGGGACAGGGACCCTGAGGAAGGCAGGGACCCTGGAGAGGGGGGCAGGACGGAGTTGTCCCCATGTCCCCACGGGGTCATGGCGGGCAGGCACCTGGAAGCGGGCGACACCACAGGTCTGTCCCAGTGTCCCCCCCCCAAACCCTACCTGCCCGCAGCAGCCCCCGGGCCAAGCCCGCCGCCATCCTCCCGGCCCCCACGAACCCAACCCGCAGCTCTCGGCACTCAACGGCCTCCATTGCCGCCCGGCCACGCCCCGTGACCCCTAGACCCCGCCCCCGCCTGCCCATTGGTTGGTATGGGCCATAAGGGGCGTGGTTCCGGCGAGGGCTGGAGTCGGCGCAGGTGCGCCCGCGCCGTGTGAGGGGCGGTGGATGCGTCCGGGTGAGGGGAGCCGCGTCTGGGAGGGGATCCTGTGAGAATGGGGGGGCCTAGGGGGGTTCCAGGGGTGTGACTGAGCCTTCTCCACCCCCTGGTGTATTTTTGTCATCCCGGTCGGGTGGGTCCCTTCAATAAGGGGGTCTCCACCACCCCCAAAACCTCTCCTTGGATTTTGGGGGGTGTTCCCAACCTTGGGGTTACCCTCACATCGGGTGGAATTCCCTGGTGTGTGTGCAT
The DNA here is from genome assembly GCF_027791375.1 of Indicator indicator. NCBI lineage: Eukaryota > Metazoa > Chordata > Aves > Piciformes > Indicatoridae > Indicator > Indicator indicator. Next base: position 24,047,080 of record NC_072021.1, read on the forward strand.
GTGTGTCCCCTAAGCCTTTCCCTGGATTTCGGTGGGATGGTCACAATCTTGAGGTGGACCTCCTTGGTCTCTTTCCCAAACTTTTTGCTGGGTTTTGGTGGATGGTTCCAAGGTTGGAGTGACCCCCTACTCACTTTTGTCCCCATAGGGCATTCCACCACCACCACATAATGATGACCTGGAGTTGATGGGCTCTGCTGGTGCTACTGGGCAGCACTGGTGGTTTTTTTGGGTGGCTGGGCCTTGGCACCTCTACAGAGGAACTGGGAACCCCCCCGAGAGGAGGTAAGGACTCCCCTGGAGATTGGGACTTTCCTAGAGGTGAGGACCCCTCATGGAGCTGGGGACATCCCTGGAGATAGGGGTCCTGAGAGCTAGATGCCCACCAACCCCAGAGCTGGGGACCTTCCTACATGTCATCTTTGAGATGGCCACCAATAATGACCAGTTCCATGCTGAAGCCACATGCTGGGAGCTGTTATCCCCAGAATCCAGGCCACCATCATGGGTGGCCACGGAGTTCCTCCTCCTCAGATGGGAAATGGAGGTTCCCAGGACCCCTTTACCCTGGGCAGCAGCTTTGTCTGAGGTGGGATGATGGCATGAGATGGTCTTGGGGGTGAAGGTCAAGTGTTGGGATAGGTTCTCACTGTTCTCCTTATTTCATGCTCAAACCAAACCCTCTATACCCCCATGGGTGCTGGTGACACTGGTGCTGCCACCAGATTGTGATGGGGTTCCACTCATCCTACATCGGCCTGAGTGAGGAGGAGGAGAAGGCAACTAAGCTGAGAGTGGACCTCTTCAACTGCCAGGCCAGCACTGAGGGTCACCCCTGCACCCTGGACATGATAAGGTGCTGGGACAGGGCACCTCAAGTCCTATTTTCTCCATTTACATCCCAAGTTCTGCAGTAATCATAGAATCGTTTGGCTTGGAAGAGACTTTTAAGGTCATCAAGTCCAGCCCATAACCCAGCGCTGCCAGGTCACCACCAAACCATGGCCCTCAGCACCACATCTACACTGCTTTCAAACCTCTCTGGGGGTGGAGACACCACCACAGCCCTGGGCAGCCTGGGCCAGGCCTTGACAACCCTTTCCATGAAGAAATTGTTCCTCACGTTCAACCTAAACCTCCTTCTTCCTTGGGAGAAGAAACTGCCCCCTAACCTGGCTCCAGTTTCCTTTCAGGGAGTTGTAGAGAGCCAGAAAGTCTCTCCTCAGCCTCCTTTTCTCCAAGCTCAACAACCCCAGGCCCCTCATCTGCTCCTCACAAGTTCTCCAGCCCCTTCATCAGCTTCATTGCCCTTCTCTGCACACACTCCAGTGCCTCAATGTCTTTGGAGTGAGGGGTCCAAAACTGAACACAGGACTCAAGGTGTGGCGTCACCAGTGCCCAGTACAGGTGGACAATCCCTGCCCTAGTCCTGCTGGTCATGGAAGACCTCATCCAGTGCATGGGTTAAGAACCACTGACTGGGTTCCTGCTACGTCCCCACATCCCACCTCAGTGACCAAGCCAACTTTTTGTGCCTTCCCACAGGGAACATGAGTGGCCATGGGGCTCCAGGTTGAGCACCAGGTTGTCCTGCCTGACCTCTACCATACACAGAAAAGAGCTCAGAAAATCTATTCCCAACTAGGTGGGAATGTGGCCAAACCAGCTCTTTTTTGCACTAGGACACCTCTGGGTGGAGCTTTCCCATCTCATCCCAACATTGTGTCCATCCTCTTCATGTGCAGAGAGTGAATTTCCCTTCTCCTGGTCCAGCAGTACAAGATGGAGCAGGTGATGGAGAAGCTGCAACAGATCAGCTAGAGCCTGGACCTGATGCTGGTGGCCATGGAAAGTGCACAGAACCAGTTGGAGAAACATCTGCAGCACCTCCATGACGTTCTCAATCCAACCAGTGAGCTGGGGATTGGTGAAGGGCTGATGGTGGGTACCAGTATCAAGACTCTTGCTCCTTGACCTGCAGGTTGGAGCCCAAGTGTCATCACCACCTGCATCCACCATGCCTCCTACTTTGTCCTGCTTGTGGTACTATTGGTGCCCATGCTGCCCCGTGCCATCATCCTCCTCCTCTCCCTCACCTTCAGCGCTCTCAGTGAGCACCTTAGCATCCCAGTGCTCTCCACTGTGCTGGCCCTCACTGTGACAGGTAGGAATGGGTGTGGGGGGAACCTGGCTGGGGATATATCACCCCGAGGGTGCTACAGGGGTGGGGTGGGAGTCCTCTACCTTCTCCCACCCTCTTGCTTCCCCCCCAGGGTGGTGGCAGCCTGCTGTGGTGCTGGTGGAGCCTGCACAATGGTTCCCCAGTAGAAGCCTTATCACCAACTGACCTCCACTCCAGAAAGGTGGGAGATGGTTGGGAGGCACATGGGAATGGCACCCTTGGGAGCTGCTAGGACCCATCTTGCTGCCATCTGGCAGAGGTTCCCAGGGTGGGCTGCTGGCCCTCAGGAGGGTGCAGGACATGTCTTGAGGGCTTGCCTGTGGCTTTTGGGCACCTCCTCCCAGCTCCCTGCCCTATTTCTGCCCAGAGGGTGTGGGAAGATTGGAGGTGGGGCTGCCTTCATTATGGGGGTGCAGGAAGGAGACACCAAGGTGACTGAACTCCAGGTTTCCTTCTTTCCACATAGGAAGGATGAACTGGAGTTGTTGCAGGAGGTGCTGGGTAGGATGGAGATGAGCTGCCTGCAAGGTGAGGGCTGGCCAGGCAGAACACAAGCGGTGGGTGGTGTAATGGCTGCAGGACAAGGGTTTGGGGCCCTAGCATGTCCCCATCCTGTGATGGGTCTTGTGTGTTATTCCCATGTCCTTCAAGCTGTGCAAGGACATGTGCACCAAGCCAGGATGTCCGCCATCCAACCCCTGGGGACAGCAGTGCTGGGAATGCCACCACCTTGATGTTCTTGCAGAGCCTTCATGCCTGCAGCAGTCCCCAGTGATGCCAAGGGACCATCCTGGCTTTGAAAGGCAGAAGTCATCCCTCTCTGGTAGCTGGAGGACAAAGCAGAGCTGAGAGGTAAGCCTGAGCTTGGAGATAGGTGCTGGGTGGCATGCCCACAGCTTGGGCCAGACCTTGCTCCTGGGGACCAGCTTGGGTCCCTCTGAGGGTCAGGCCTTCTGGGGCTGAGGTGTCCACATCATGGCTGCACCTCTAGGTGCTGGACACCCTATTGATGGAAGCATCAGGACTGGAGATGTGATGCCCAAGGAGTCTCTCCTCTGTAGATCTTTGCTGTCCCCACAGTCCCTATGCCAGGGCCTCAGCAGGGCTGGGCAGCCATGCCAGAACAAAGCCACCTCCAGGCAGGGCTTCTGCCACATCCATGCCACCAGCTGAACCTCATGCAGCAGCCTGGCTGTGGACTCTTTCATGTTTGACCTTATACCCCCTCCCAGAGGGGTTTCAAACTTTCTTTGGCTCTTCCAGATCCTGGTGGAGAATATGTGGTGGTGCTCAAACCCTAAGGGTGCCACTCAACATGGGCATGAGCTGGTGCTGCTGGGCAGATGTTCCTTGTCCCACCACTTTTACTCCATTTGCATATATTTCAATAAATGCTCAATTGACAGCTGGAGCTTTTCCCATTCTGGTCCCCCCCTATCCTGATGCTGGGGCCTTGCTGGGAGGAGCTTTAGGACCACCCCCACAATCTTGGCCATGGTCAAGGTGATGGCAGTGGCTCCAGCTGGCTGCACCACCTGGTCTGGGAACCCTTTTGGGGGTGGCCCAATGCTATTTTTTTGCCCACCCTGCTCCAAGCAGCGGGCAGGAACTTGGAGGCTCCTCACTGGGCTTCAATCCCCATTTTGCTTTGGAGATGTCACCACTCTCCCAGCCATGTCCTCTGCCCCAGCAAAGGGCAACCCTGAGATGAAGAAGATGCTGGTCCCAGCTCTGCCTTGGCGCATCACTTCCTGGCGTTGGTGTAGTTGGCACTGAACCAAGTGCAGGTTTCCTTCACAGCTGGGGAGGGAGAAGATGAGATGAGGGTTGGGAGTGGCAGTGAAGTTGGTTGAGTCATCAAATGGTTTGCATTGGGAAGGACCTTTTGAAGGTCATCTAGTCCAACCCCCTGCAGTCAGCAGGGGCATCTGCAACTAGAGCAGGTTGCTCAGAGGCCCAAACAACCTGACCTGGAATGGTTCCAGGGATAGGGCATCTATCACCTCTCTGTGCAACCTGGGCCAGGGTCTTGCCACCCTCTTTATGAAAAATTTCTTCCTTGAATCCAGCCTAAATATCCCTGGTTTTAGTTTCAAACCATCACTCCTTGTCCTGTCCCAACAGGCTCTACTAAGAATGCTTTCCCCATCTTTTTAATAAGCCCTTTTTAAGTCCTGGAAGGCCACCAGAAGGTTTCCCTGGAGCCTTCTCCATGATGAACAATCCCACCTCTCTCAGCCTATCCCTTACAATAGAGGTGCTCCAGCACTTCTGAATGTTTCTGTGGCCTGCTCTGGACCTGCTCCAAGAGTTTCATGATAGATGGACTACCCTGATGTCACCAAGGATAATCACAGCAGGTAGGACCTCTGTGCCAGGGAGTTCTCCCCATCTCACCTTGCCTGAAAGGTGTGAACTGGAAGCTGGGCAGGTAGCGCCGCAGCTTGGCATTGCTGGCTGTCTTCTTGAATTGCCCATCTGCTTTGGTGGTGTCAAACTGGGCAGGCAAGGATTAAGGGAAACCAAAGCTGGCATGGTGGAAGGGATGCTCTGGATCATACCGTCTTTTCTGCAGCCCCATGGCTGCTGGTGGAAAGTGGGGTGCCCATCCCCCCAGCAAGCCCCATGAGTAAGGGGCCCAGCCTTTGGTGAAGGATACAAGAAGCTCTCCCTTGAAGTCCATGGCCTCCACAATCGCCTCTGCTGCCTCCTTGATGGAGACTTCTTCTTCTTCTCCCACTGTGGAGAAAGGCATAATGGTGGCTGTTCCTCCATCTTCCTGGGAAGGGGCTGGAGCCCCTTGTTGTTGGTGGAGGGGGGGGGGGGGTGACAGGACCTACCTGACAAAATGATGGGCTCCACCTCATCATATTCCCGCAGGACCCAAAGGAAGAGCCGGGCCAGGTCCTGCAGAGGGGCAGATGACTCTTGGGGGGTGGCTGCTGTCCCCCTGCCCTCCCATCACAAGGGGACCCAACCCTGAGGATGGCCAACGCTGCCCAGGACAGCCCAGGTGGGCTCAGAAGCTGCTGGAGTCCAGACAAAGACCCTCCCAGCCCCATCCCCTGCCCTCCCCAAGCTGTGGGAGGCAAGTGGTCCCCAAGGCCACACGTACCAGGGAGTAGATGAATTGTCTCCTGGGCTTGCCTGTGCCCCACACGGTCAGAGCGGAGCCACTCTCTGCAGGAAGAACATCACATCCTTGAACATTGGAGCCACCTCCACCAGCAGAGCAGCTCATGGAGCAGGCAGGGAAAGTAAAACTCAACCCAACCCTTCCGAGACAAGCTCTAAGAAGTTCTACCATGCTCACGTTTGGCCAGGTAGACCTTGTGGATGAGCCCCGGCAAGACATGGCCGTCCTCGATGCTGAAGTTGTCGTGGGGCCCGAAGATGTTGGTGGGGATGACGGCAGTGAAGCGGCAGCCATGCTGCTCAAAGTAACCCCTGGGTGAAAGCAGGAGCTTGCAAATGGGCTGTTCATCAGCCCAAATCACCCACCCCTCCGATAACAGAGCTGTCCCCAGAAGACCCCAGCCCACAGTATCTCCATCGGCTGAGGATCTTCCCAACTTGATTTTATTCCTGAGAGCTCCAGAGGAATCTTCTTGCCCTGATAACTAGAGGGTGCTCACAGCCTCCAAGGACATTCCTGTGTCCCTCACGTACCTGTTCTGGATGTCAATCATCCTCTTGGCATAGGAGTAGCCAAAGTTGGAGCTGTGAGGTGGCCCATTGTGAACCTGGGGGCAGGAAAGCAGAGTTAGGGGACCAGGGATGACTTCTGGCTTTGAGCAGCAGCATGGAGATGCTCACCATGGTCTCATCAATGGGGTAGGTTGTCTTGTCTGGGAAGATGCAGGTAGAGAGGCAGGAGACAACCTTCTGCACCCCTGTCTCATAGGCTGAGTGCAGGACGTTGTCGTTGATATGGATGTTTCTCCTCTGGGGATGAAGAGATTTATCAGCAGGGGAGATGCTCACAGTTCTTTCCCCCTATAGCTAAGAACTCCAGAAACCTAGGAAACTCTGGTTTGACTTTAGGAGAAGAGCAAGCCATGTCCTCATGTCCCACCAGGGGAGGGCAGGGGGTTGCAGCATCCTCAGGAACCCCCATACTGCCCCTTTGCCAAGAGCTCACCCAAAAATCCAGGTTGTAGCGGATGTTCTTGAAGAGGCCTCCCACCATGGCAGCCAGGTGGATGACATGGGTGGGCTTGTGCAGCTCAAACAGGGCTTTGGTCTCTGCAGCATTCCTGGGATTGGAAACGTTGGGGTTCAGTGCTCTTGAGACAGCAGCCTGGGGAGGGTTTCCAAAGGCTATACCCAAGTAGTCAACTCACGTCAAGTCAGCATCTCTGGAGGACACAAAGATCCACTCCTCATCTGGCCGCCCCTCTCCATCAGCCACCACCTTCTCAATGGCTTTTCCCACCAAGCCGGTGCCACCTGTCACCAATATGCGCTTGGCCACGGGGCCTGTCACCTCTGTCATGGCCAAAACCCTGTGGAGAGGCAAGAGCTAGGCTGGGGTCACCTCCAGGTGCAGCCTGCTAAGGACCTCCAAGCTCAGCCCCACCCCTGGGAATGGGCACCCATGAGCATCACTCATGTGCCAGGCTCGTGGGGTCACCTGGGTGGCTTTCACCCAAAAAAGCAAAGGGGCATGGATGTGTTTGGAGCTGACACAGCCTACCCATGGCAGCAGGAACTTGGCAGCAGCAGCTTCTACTAAATGAAACTGGCTGGTGGCCAGGTGGCACCTGGGCTACGGCCAGCTCCTGCCACGTGGCACCGCCCAGCCTCTGGAAACAGAGGTTTACCCCCTGTCTTCCTCTACACCCCAGGTCTGCACCCCAAATCTCCTCCTGTACTTCAGATCACACCTCAAGGCTCGTCCTGTAGCCCAAATGTCCTCTTGCACCCCAGGTCTACACCCCAGATCTCCTCCTGTACCCCAAATCTGGCATCTGCACCCCATGTCTCCCCTTCACCCCAAACCCCAGCTCTGCACCCCTGCACCTTAGATCTTCTCCTACACCCCAAACTCCAGGTCTGCGCCTCAAATGTCCCCATGTACTCCATATCTCTTCTTGCACCTCAGATCTCCCTCAGCACCCCAGGCCTGCACTCCGAATCTATGCCTGCACCTCGGGTCTGCATCCACACCTTTCCTACACCTCAAATCCCAGGTCTGCACTTCAAGCCTCTCTCTGTACCCCAGGCCCCAGCTCTGCACCCCATCCACCTCCTGCACCCCAAATCTCCCCTTGGACCCCAAGTTTGCATCCTAGATCTCCTGCACCCTAAATCTCAGGCCTACACTCAGGCCTGCACCCCGAACCCCGGGCCTGACCCCCTTCCTCCTCCCCCACCACCCACTGCAGGCACCCCCTGGGCCTCTCAAACGGCCTGGACCCACCCCTCCCTACTGTCCCCCTCTTTAGGAGCCCCCCACTGCCACCCAACCCCCCGCCTATGGGGTTCCCATCTCACCTCTCCACGGGGCTCGGCTGCATTCGGCTCGGCGGAGCTCGGCTGTACCCACGGCGGCTCGGCGGAGCTCGGCTAGGGTTCGGGGCACGGCTCGGCCGCGGGATTCGCCTCCGCTCGGCAGCGCTCGGTCCGGCTCGGCTCAACCCGGCAGGGCTCGGCCTCGCCTCCCACCGCCCCCGCCGCCGCCATTACCAGGCGCCGCCGCTCGGCTCCTTGGGAAATGGAGTCCGCGGCCAGGCCTCTGCCGGCGCTGCCCCAGCACCGGGGACACCTCCATTGCCACGCATCGCTTACACCTGGGCGGCTGCTGCAAGCCTGAGGAGCGGCGGATGGGAAGGGCGTGCAGGGGAAAAGGGCTGCAAGGTCTTGCCGCTCCTCCCCAAGGCAAAGGCCTCGGCACAGAGGGTTGGGCTGCGGAAGGGTTTAGTGAGCGAAGCAGCCCAGTGCTCACGGTTGGGTCTCACCAGAGCTCAGCACAGCGAGGTGATCATTCACCACACTTGTGCTGATCCAAGCCAGGCTGCTGGTGGCCTTCTTCGCCACCTGGGCACACGCTGGCTCATCTCCAGCTGCTCTTGACCGACATCTCCAGGTCTTTTCCAGCCAGCCTGGCCCAAGGCTGAAGTATTCATGGAGTTGTTGTGAGCCAAGTGCAGGACCCAGCACTTTGTCTTGTTGAACCTCATCCCAATGGCCTCAACCCTTCAATCCAGCCTAATGAGATCTTCTGCTATGGTGCTGGATGTCCTGGCTGACCTCACACGTGGAGCCAGGGATGAAGCACTGAAGCTCCTTCTCCATGCTGGCTAACTCCTCATGAAACACAACTCCCCTATCACGTCCAGTTGCATCCACGCTTCAAGCTCACCTCTTGGTAAAATTAGAGAGTAGAAGGGTTTGGGGTGGAAGCAAGCTTCAAGGATCATCTAGTCCAACCTTCTTGCCATGTGTAGGGACATCTTCAGCTAGACCAGGTTGCTCAGAGCCTCATCCAATGGGACATTGAACGCTTCCAGCAATGGGACAGACATTAGATGTACAGAAGTACAAAGAAGAAAGATTTTTCCAGGAGCTGGTAGGAGCATAAAAGCTGCTGTCTGCATCTTGGGAACTTTGGAGTCTTCCTTTGGCCCTGTTTCAGCTGAGGAGTCACGGGGAGGTGTTGTAGCCAGAGCTGCTGTGACAGCAGCTGAAAAATGATGGTGCCAGATTAAAATATGTTAATTGTGGAGCTAATAAGCAGAGCAACATTAGGGCGTGAAGGAAGATCACAAGGGTGAGGAGTAAACTTGTAGTGACCACATGGATGTGGCAGAACTTTCTTTTTAATGAAATATCACCCAGCCTTTTGATATTATCTGGCAAGACATTCTGAGTTAAGGATGAAAGCCTGCAGGAGACCCATTAGGTCATCTGGGAAGGTCAGCTGGGAAGGAAAGTGGGGCAGATGGGTACAAGCTGCCTGGATGCAATGTGAAGCCAGCTTGTGATGATGCTGCATGGCTCGGCCAGGCTCCAGGAGCCCACATGAGGACACACCAGCTCTAAGAAGCCCATCCCAGCATGGAAGCCAGCTTGTGGTGATGCTGCATGGATGTGGCCAAACTTCAGAAGCACAGGTGATGATACAGCAACTTCAAGCAGTCCATCCCAGCATGGAAGCCAGATTGTGATGATGCTGCATGGATGTGGCCAAACTTCAGGAGCCCAGGTAAGGACACACCAGCTCTGCACATCCTTCTCCTTCAGTTTTGTGGCTCCTTTTCATGCTTTTAGGTAGATAATACACCAAAGTGGGCCTCTTTCCAGGTCATGTCCTCCCTCCATGTGTGACTTTGGCCAGCTAAAGTCCAATTTGTTCCATGAAGCTCAAATCCCACCAGTTTCCATAGGGGCTGGGAGGTCCTCCCGTTAATGTGGCAATGGAAGAGTTGCCCTAAATCATGGGACAATCTGGAAGAGCCACAGAGTGGAGACTGGAATGGGAGTAGGACCAACAGCCATGGCTTCTAGATGCTTTATTCATCCTAACAATAGGTGGTGTTCTATGGTGGGAATTAAGAAGCAGGAGCAGTTGGAGTGGAAAACTTCTGACTTGGAGTGGGACAGGAAGGAACTGGACCCTTTGCAGACTCCTGGTTCATGGGATCAGGAGGAACTGCTGCTCAGGAACATCCTTGTCATCAGTCAGACATTGCAATGAGCTGCCCAGGGAGGTAGTTGAGTGGATGTGTTTAAAGGTCATTTGGATGTGGTGCTCGGGGATGTGCTTTAGGGGTGAACTTTGTAGAGCAGTGTTATTAGTTGGACTTGGTGATCCTGAGGGTCTTTTCCAACCTGAATGTTTCTGTGATTCTGTGAACTTCTGGATTTTGGCTGAGGCCAGACCTCCTGAAGGCAGGTTATGTTTGGTTTTGATTTCAGAGAAGAATTTTGTTCCTAGGCAAAAGGTCCCTCTTTGAAGTGACGCCGACTCCAGCTGAGTGCAGAGCTCTCTGGCTCTTTGAACTCCAGCTGCTCTGGAGATGTTATCTTATCTCTTTTGATGAATATTTTAGTGGTGAGAACAGCCCTGGGGACTCTAAGCTCCTGTCTCACCTGGTTTGCAGGAGACTTCTTACAGAGCATGCAAAATACAAAAAAAGAAGAGAGAGTGCCTGGACCTGGTGATAAGCAACTGGGGGACAACCAAAAATCTTTGGTGGCCAAGAGTCAAGGTTTAAGCACTGAGGTTAGAAGGCAGAGAGGTAAGAGGGGGGGGGACAAGGGAGTGTGCCAGCCTTGCCACCTTCTTGGCCACGCAGCCCCACGGGAGCCTCACCAGCCCAGCCAAGCAGGGTCATGGGCCTGCTTCTGCTTCTGGTCCTCAGGCCCTCAGGGAGCCCACATTGAGCAGGCAGCTGACGTCACAGGGGAGGCTTTCTGTGTGACCTCAGATCAGAGAGTTGGTTGCTTGGAGACCCCTCACAGGTGCTCTAGGGACCTTGCAGCAAGGAGGATGCTAGTCCAGACCCTGCAGTGGAGAGGAGAAGGTGTCCTGAGGGTACTGCCCAAAGGGTCAGTTGAGGGTCCCATAGGAAGGTAAGACCATGGCCTGGGGACAGTCACCTGTGTGGAATGAGGACACTGTAGGCAGGCACATTGTCCACAAAAGATCTAGGCCTGCATCAGCTCAGGGTTCCACAGCAAGGTTGATAGTCAGCTGGGCACCTGCAGAGAGACTTGGCCAGAGGTCTGTGTAGGAGAGCATTGTCATGTGGAGCACTGATGGGGATAGGTCACATTTCTGACAATCCACTGGTGCCACTGTGTGGTGTTGCTGGCAGCATATTTCTGAGGAGAGCTCTTGAGGATGTTTTTCAAGGCATCAGGAAGTGTCTGTGTGGGAGAGAGGCTCTGGGCCGCCTTTATGCTGAACACTCCCATGTCTCTCAGCTGCTCCTCACTAGACCCGTTCTCCAGACCCCTCGCCAGCTTCATTGCTCTTCTCTGCACCTGCTCCAGCACCTCAATGTCCTTCTTGGAGTGAGTGGCCTCAAAAGTGAACCCAGGATTCCAAGATGTGGCCTCCGCAGTGCCCCACAGTACAGGGGCATGGTCACTGTCCTGGTCCTGCTGGCCACACTCTTGCTGATTCAAGCCAGGCACTCCTGGGACTGTGTCACATTCCTGACATCGCCCAGGTACCAGTGTGTGGTGTTGCTGGTGGCATATTTCTGAGGAGAGCTCTTGTGGACCCCTCTGATCCACCCCCAAGGCCTGCTGAGGCCTGTCCATGAGAAGAAGCTGCAGAGGAGGCAGCTGGGGTGGTGTGCAGGAGAAGTTTATTGAGGGCAAAGCAGAGGCCAGAGGCAGGAGCAGCAAGGGGAAGGGAGGCGGTGTGAGGGGCAAGCAGGGCGAGCTGGTATCATGGCAGGGGCTTGTGTTGCAGGAGCTGTTGCAGGCTGTGTGTGGTGTCAGGGGTGGTGGGCAGGGCCCTCAGCAGGGGTAGCAGCCTCTTGCGCCGCCGCAGCCATAGCCCAGGCCAGCCAAGCCGTAGCCGTAGCCGAAGCCGCCGGAGGAGATGGACTGTCCCTGGGCGCTGAGCTCGGTGCCCAGGGCAGCCCCTGAGGAGGATCCGACGGCGGTGCTCTGGGGGAAGGAGCTGAGGATGGGTCCTGGCAGGGTGACCAGCACGGGGGAAGGCTGGATGAAGACGCGGGAGTCCTGGCACTGCCTGACGCAGGGCTCGTTGCAGCTGTTGGCCAGCGGGGTGGGTCCGCAGGGGCGGCAGCGGTCGTAGCAGGCCATGGGTGTGGGGTGGAGGGGCCCTGGAAGAGAGAGAGGGTGAGGAGGGAGCGCAGGGGCTGCGTGGGGGTGTGAGAGAGGGTGCCGGTGGGGCAGGAGAAGGAGGGGCAGGGGCTGGAGGCTGACCTGGTGGAGGGAGCAGAGTGCAGGAGAAGGAGTCAGGAGGTGTCTGTGAGGGAGAGAGGCTCTGGGCCGGCTTTATGCTGTCAGGGCTGGCAGCAGAGGTGAGCCCAGCCCAGCAGAGGTGGGGTGTCAGCAGTGAGGTCATGGCGTGGCACTGGTGTGCTGTGGTTTGTGGCTGCCTTGTGGCCAGGGGGTCTCATTTCCTGGCAGTCCTACAATGGCTCCTCTGGCCCTGTTGTTTGTAATCAAAGAGGGACCTGTGTGTGAGCTGGAGCCTGGAGGCCATCTTGGGCACAGCAATCACACAGTGATGGTGGAGTCTTCTGTTCTCTGAGGAGTAAGCAGTGAGGTCAGTAGCTCTGCCACCCTGGAGTTGCTGAGGACACACTTTGCCCTGTTTCGTAACCTGCTTGTCAAAGTGTTTTGGGAGGCAGTCCTGAAGGGCAAAGGAGTCCAGGATGACCAGGCATGACCAGGCATGACCAGGCATGAACAGACATTCTTCAAGCAGGACCTCTCGATGGCTCAGCAGCAGGTCATAGAATCACAGAATCAGAGAACTCTTTTGTTTGGAAAAGGCCTCTAAGAGCATCAAGTCCAACCACCAACCTAACCCCACATGGGCATTAAACCAGGTCCCGAAGTGCCATGTCCACAGGTTTCTTGAGCACTTCCAGGAGAAAGAGAAGGCATTGGAAAAAGACAGGCTGGATGCACAGAGAACTTTGGCTGGAGCTCCTCAAGAGAAGGAGAGTTCCTGACCTTTGGATGCCAAGGCAGGGCACTCATGATGATTCCAAGGGTGTTGTGAGGTTATGAAGGGAGAAAATTAGAGAGGCCAAAGCCCAACTAGAATTGTTGCAGCTTCTGCCACAGCAGAAGTGCCTTTGTCTTCTCCAAGGACTTTGGAACATGAGGAGGGCTGAGGAGGATATCCAGCCTCCATTGCTGTGTAATGCTTCATGATGACTGAGGATAAGGAGAAAGCTGAGGCACTGAATGTCTTCTCTGAGACTGAGCCAGGTTGAGGTGCAGCTGAGGCTGTGTGCAGACCTGGCCTTCCTCCCTGGGGGCCAGCGTGCAGCACGTGGCTGCAGACCCCAGGTCCTGGTGCTGGGGGCTTCCTGCTAAGGGTTGCGCAATGGCCACGAGCCCAGGTGAACATTTCCAGGCTGTTTGTCAGGCAAGCAATGCTGGAAGCTGAGGAAGATGAAGGGAATTGGGAAGGAGTGGTGGGGGACTGGGTGTGGGCAGGATTGCTGAGGGAGCTGAGTGCTGACCTTGGGAGGCCACTGTGCCTTAGCTTGGGATAGCCATGGTGCCTTGAGGCTGTTCTTTGGGACTTAAAGAGAGCTCATAGCCCTTGTGTCTTGAAGATGAGGCTTGAGGTTTCAGGGCCAAATGGATGGTGAGTCTGACGTTGTTGTCAGGACAGAGGATGGAATTGTTCATGCAGACAAGCACTGCCAGCCCCACGAGGACAAGAAAGTCATGGGGAGTGCTTGGTTTGGGCTTGCAAAGAGGACTTCAGGTTTGAGCACTATTGTGTCTTCTGCTTTGGAGTGACTTATTGTGTGGATGAGGTTGATGTTCACCTTGAGGTATGATAAAACCTTTGATGCTGTCTCCGTTGTATGCCCCTGGACAGTGCAACATGTGTGGGGCGTGTCAGCGGCCAATGAGGTGACTGCAAAGCAGTTGAAGGTCTGGACCTTAAGGTTTGTGATGAGTGGCCCAAAGTCCAGTTGGAGGGGATCTGCCAGCAGGCTGTGGGAGGTGATCTTATTCTCTCTGCAGTGCTGGTGAGACCCCCATGCGCCAGAGGAGCATTTCCAGCCACTCAGCGATCCCCTGCCAAAGGGGTTAGCAACAAGAGGTATGCATGTGCCATTGACAAGGTGCCCCTGAACAAAGGTCATGGAAGGGTCACTCTTACTGACTACATGGAAGGGACACAACAAGGGACATGGAGTTGGAGTTGGTTTAGGATGATTCCCAGAGAGACCAGAGACACCGAAGCAACTACTGCAGAGAGCCTCCTGCTGAGTCATGAGGTTCCAAGAGGACCTCCTTGCTCCCTAAACTCCTGATAGTGCTCAGGGGCTGCTAGATCCACTCCTAGTCCCAGTCTTGGGCAAGGGATGATGCCTAGCGGAAGGCATCAAAGGTTCATGGAGAGCCTGCCATTGAGTCAGGAGGTTCAGAATGGAGCCTCTTGCTTTCTAAACTTCTCAGGCATCCTGGTGTGACTGGATGCAAAGTGTCCCAGGCTTGCTCAGTCCTTTAGGTCTGCTGGAATCAATGGTGAGGGCAAGGAACCCCTCCCTTGGGATGGATGTTTCTAGGACTGGGAAGTGATTGGCTGTGGTCAGTGCATTTCCATTATGGCCACCATTCATGTCAGGTGATTCTGACACCTTCAGGGCCAGGATCCAGGCAATAGCAGTTCCAGGTGTGGTTCCCAGTCAGCAGCAGTTCCTGGAACAATTAGGGAGTCATTCGCAGCCCCATGAGCAGGACAAGACAGTCCCAGAGGTGCCACCTCACTGCACTTGTAGCCAGAACCAGAAGACAATGTAGGGTGGCCCTGCCAGAGCAGTGTGGCCCAGTATATTCCCACCAGCAGAGCTGTGTGGAGTCCTGTGTGCAGCTGATCACTCCCCCGTGGCAGGAGGCCACAGACTTGGAGGAAAGCATCCAGTGCAGGGCCACAAAGGCACTGAAGGGACTGGAGGGTCCTTCCTGTGAGGGGAAGCTGAGAGAGCTGGGAGGCTTTTCAGGCAGGAGGAAAGGCCATGCAGAGGAGATGTCATCACTGTGACTAAACTCCTTGATGGGAGGACCTGGGAACAGGACAGCCAGACTGTGCTCATGAGTGCACATAGACAGGCATGGAGAAAGCTGGCAAGAGATGCCATTGCCTTGGAAGAGAAGACAACACCTTTCCAGTGTGAGGGTGGCACCAGCTGCACAGAGAGGTGTAGGAGATTGTCCAGAGTCAGGACATGTACTCAATATGAGTTAAAGTCCTGCTCAGCCAGAGGCAAGACATAGACCCAATATGAGTTCAGAATCTTGCTCGTTTATTATTATAAGACACAGGCTTTTATAGCATTATGTGCTGTTCACACGAATAACTTTAACCTGCAATTGGCTGACATACATTGTTCATACACCCGTTACTGTACGCCGATTGCAATATGCTATCGGCAATGTTTTTCTGCCTTGCAGTTCCAACACCTGGCTTCATCTCCTGTTTACTGCTCTGCCAAGCTTTCTCTTATCAGCCTCTCAAGGACAAGTCAGCCTGTTTATAGTTAGTTTACCTTGGATTGTGCAGCTCATGGCCTTTTATCTTCTGGCCATTTCTCTACAGAGAGGTGTTGGAGAATCCATCCTGGAGATACCGAAAACCTAACTGGACATGGTGATGAGAGCAGCTTGAGCTGGGCCTGACTGAGCATTTTGAGCTGGAGAAGATCTCCAGAGGCTGGCAGTGCACTAAAGATTCTGTTCTCTGTGATGGGCAGGGTAATTGTGCTAGGGAAGAGTTGTTCAGGAGTGTGGTGCCATGGGGAGCTTGTGTGAGAGGTGTGGGCAGAAGTGTGTCGAAGGCAGGATGTAGCCATGTGAGGGGTTAGAGTTATGTTGTGGACGCCTTCCTCTACCACACTCTGTTGTTGTTGATGGGGCTGTAGTACCTAAGAGAGATCTTATGGCCCTTTTTCCACCCACCCTCATGTCCTCTGGAGCCTAGACGTTGTCCTGTGTGAGGCTGGCAGAGACTTGGGAGAAGAAGAAAGAGGAGGCAGCTGGGGTGGTGTGCAGGAGAAGTTTATTGAGGGCAAAGCAGAGGCCAGAGGCAGGAGCAGCAAGGGGAAGGGAGGCGGTGTGAGGGGCAAGCAGGGCGAGCTGGTATCATGGCAGGGGCTTGTGTTGCAGGAGCTGTTGCAGGCTGTGTGTGGTGTCAGGGGTGGTGGGCAGGGCCCTCAGCAGGGGTAGCTGGAGCCTGGGAGGCCATCTTGGGCACAGCAATTACACAATGGTGGAGTCTTCTGTTCTCCGAGGAGTAAGCAGTGAGGTCAGCAGCTCTGCCACCCTGGAGTTGCTGAGGACACACTTTGCCCTGTTTCGTAACCTGCTTGTCAAAGTGTTTTGGGTGGCAGTCCTGAAGGGCAAAGGAGTCCAGGATGACCAGGCATGACCAGGCATGAACAGACATTCTTCAAGCAGGACCTCTTGATGGC
This sequence comes from Indicator indicator, assembly GCF_027791375.1. Classification (NCBI taxonomy): domain Eukaryota; kingdom Metazoa; phylum Chordata; class Aves; order Piciformes; family Indicatoridae; genus Indicator; species Indicator indicator. Next base: position 24,063,415 of record NC_072021.1, read on the forward strand.
TCAGCAGCAAGTCATAGAATCACAGAATCAGAGAACTGTTTTGTTTGGAAAAGAACTCTAAGAGCATCAAGTCCAACCACCAACCTAACCCCACATGGGCATTAAACCAGGTCCCGAAGTGCCATGTCCACAGGTTTCTTGAGCACTTCCAGGAGAAAGAGAAGGCATTGGAAAAAGACAGGCTGGATGCACAGAGAACTTTGGCTGGAGCTCCTCAAGAGAAGGAGAGTTCCTGACCTTTGGATGCCAAGGCAGGGCACTCATGATGATTCCAAGGGTGTTGTGAGGTTATGAAGGGAGAAAATTAGAGAGGCCAAAGCCCAACTAGAGTTGTTGCAGCTTCTGCCACTGTTGCAGCCACTGTTCAGAGGGCAGCTGCTGGACGCGTGCAGAGTGCATGATTCCTTAGCTGGCCAATTCCTTAGCACATCGCATAGAGCAAAGCCTTAACATTCCGTGAGTTCCAAGAACAACATCCTCACTTTGTGACCCTTGCATTGGAATGTGTTGCTGAAGCCACCTCCTTGACATGCTGACACCTCTTATTGGGAAAAGATTTTCGCTTATATATGTGGTTGGATTTTACTGGTTAAGGATTGATAACAAAGAGTAGAAAAAAACAGCCACTCTGAGCAATACTTATCTTGGGTTAGGCACTGAGGTATCAATGATTAGGGACTTAGGCTTCTGTTAGCACTGCTAGAGGCTTCTGCTTCTGTTACTTAGCTACCCCTTCTGGCTAGGGCTTCAAGTGTAGGGATGCTGCTAGGGATATGCTTGAGACTTCTGTTAGCTGCTTCGTCTGTTAAGGGTTTCAGGGATTTCTTCTGTAAGGTGGACTCTGAGACTCTGTAATGCTGGGGATTCTACAGTGCAGCAATAAAGGACTTCTGGGGCGAAGTTCTGAGATTCTCTGCTCTCTGCATTTCTGGAATCTTGTTGCTATATGGATGAGGTCCGTGCCTTCATTCCTTGCCCAGTAGTGGCCTGTATTGGGAATGACAACAACATTCCACAGCAAAAGTGCCTTTGTCTTCTCCAAAGAATTTAGGAACATGAGGAGGACTGAGGAGAATGTCCAGCCTCTCTTGGCTGTGTAATGCTTCATGGTAACTGAGGATGAGGAGAAGGCTGAGGCCCTGAAAGTCTTCTCCGGACTGTTTTCAGAGTGGCCAGCCCGGATCTGGAGGACAGGGATGGCCTACTAGGTGAAGCTCCCGTAACCTACAGGGCAATGCTCAGTGATGAATGACACCAGAGAGACACACACAGGTGTGTGGGGCTAGATGGAGGAAACCAAGGCTATCTGGCTTTATGTGTCAGGGCTGGCAGCAGAGGTGAGCCCAGCCCAGCAGAGGTGGGATGTCAGCAGTGAGGTCATGGCGTGGCACTGGTGTGCTGTGGTTTGTGGCTGCCTTGTGGCCAGGGGGTCTCATTTCCTGACAGTCCTACAATGGCTCCTCTGGCCCTGTTGTTTGTAATCAAAGAGGGACCTGTGTGTGAGCTGGAGCCTGGAGGCCATCTTGGGCACAGCAATCACACAGTGATGCTGTTTCCACCTCATGGAGAATTTAGGAGAGGCAGTGTTGGCCGTCCAGAGGACAGTCCCTGCCCTCTTTAGTAGCCTGGCTGTCAGAGTCCCTTCTGAGAAAGATGTTGTGAGGCTGTGCAGGGAGAAAATGAGCAGGGCCAAAGCCCAGCTAGGGCTGCGTCTGGCTGCTGCTGTGAAGGGCACTACAAAATCATTCTCTGCTGCCATTAACAGCCAACGCAGATCTACGAATCTTTCCTTTATTGGATCTGGGGCAAGATGATGACCAAGGACGAGGAAGAGGCTGAGGCACTTGATGCCTTCCTTGCTTCAGGCTGTAACAACAGAGCAGTTGTCCTCTGAGTACCCAGCCCCCTGAGCTGGAAGACAGGCATGGGAGCAGAAGGAATCCGCCAGAGTTGAAGAGGAAACGCTCAGTGCCCTCCTGGCACAGTTTGACACACACAAGTCTGTAGGGCCTCCTGGAGTGCACCCCAGGGGACTACTGACAGAGCTGGCAGAAGTTCTCTCCAAGCCACCCTCCATCCTTTCTCAGCAATTCACAGTAGCTGAGGAGATCCCAGCTGACTGGAGGTGAGAAATGTGGTGTCCATGTAGAAGAAGGGCTGGAATGAGCATCTGGGGAGCTACAGGCCTGTTGCTCTGGCCTTGGATCCATGGAAGGTCATGCAGCAGATCATCTTGAGTGCCATCACTCAGCACACGCTGCACAACTGGCAATCGAGCTTGCCCAGCAAGGCTCTATGAAAGCCAAGTCCTGCCTGCCTGACCTGATCTCCTTCTCTGCCAAGGTGACCCAGTTAGTGGCTGAGGGAGAAGCTTTGGGTGTTCTCTGTCGGGGCTTTAGTCAACTCTTTGCCCCCATGTCCACAGGATTCTCCTGGAGCAACTGGCTGCTGCTCATGGCTTGGACTCAAGTCCTCTGAACGGGGTAAAGAAATGGCTGTGTGGCTGGGGTCAGTGAGTGGTGGAGAGTGGAGTTCAATCCAGTTGGTGGCCAGTCACAAGAGGTGTTCTGCAGGGCTCAGTGCTGGGGCCTGTTCCCTTTAAGATCTTTTGTTGCTGTTCAGGGCAAGAGGCTCAAGGCACCCTCGTTCAGTGTGCAGCTGACACCACATGGGCAGAGTGTGGACGTGCTGATGGTAGGGAGGCTGTACAGAGGGACATGGACAGACTGGATTGGAGAGCTGAGGCCAGTGGGAAGAGGTTCAGGCAGAGCCTTTCCTGTTTCCAGAGTTTTGGGCCATGGCTTAGTGCTGGGCTCGTTAGTGTTGGGTTGACGGTTGGCCTTAATAATAAAAAGGAACTTTTCCAACCAAAGTGATTCTCTGATTCCAGGTGTCTGATGCCCTGGCAGCTTGTGTCAGCTGCCTGTGTGGAAGCTCATGGGCATGGTTGAGCTGCTATGTGGGCAAGTGAAGGGGATCATGGAAGCTCCTCTTTGCCTGCTCTCTGTTGTTGTGGAGGACATATTGACTAGGAGAGATCTTGTGGCCCTTTTTCCACCCATGCTCATGGCCTCTTGAGCCAAGATATTGTCCCACTTGAGGCTGGCAGAGGCTTGTGAGAATAAAGGCAGAGGAGGCACGTGAGGCTGGTCTGCAGGAGCACTTTATTGAAGGCAATGTAGAGAACAACGAGGAGATCAGGCCCTGTTCAGCAGGGGTTCTTGAAAGTCGAGTCCTGCTTTGGTGACCAGATCTCTTTGTGTGACAGAGTGATCCACAGAGTGAAAAGGGGAGCACCTGGGGATGGTTTTGACCTGAATTTCAGCAAAGGCTCTGACTCCTATACCCACAGCAGCCTCCTGGAGAAAGTGGCTGCTGCTGGCTTGGACCTGTGTCCTCTGCACTGGGTAGCAAACTGGCAGCATGGCTGGGCCCAAAAAGTGGTGGTGGATGGAGGTGATTGCAGTTGGTGGCCACTGACAAGTGGTGTCCTGCAGCACTCAGAAATGGGGGCAGACCTCTTTGGTATCTCCACCCTTTTTGTGTGCAGGAATCAAGGGCACCCTCTGTAAGTGTGCAGGCAGCACCAACATCAGTAGGAATGGTGACGAGCACGAGAGTAGGAAGGTTCTACAGAGGGGTCAGCAGAGGCAGCGTGGATGGACTGAGGCCAGGCATATCTGTGGGCAAGTGAAGGGCTTCAGACTCCTCGTGTCAGCCCTGCAGTGCTGCTCTGTGGAGATGTTCTTCAGCACATAACAGGTAAGAGAGATATTATGGCCCTTTTTCTCCCCACCCTCATGACATCTTCATTCCCTTGAACGTTTCTGATCCAATCCAAAGACCTCCTGAGGCCTGTCCTTGAGAAGAAGCTGCAGAGGAGGCAGCTGGGGTGGTGTGCAGGAGAAGTTTATTGAGGGCAAAGCAGAGGCCAGAGGCAGGAGCAGCAAGGGGAAGGGAGGCGGTGTGAGGGGCAAGCAGGGCGAGCTGGTATCATGGCAGGGGCTTGTGTTGCAGGAGCTGTTGCAGGCTGTGTGTGGTGTCAGGGGTGGTGGGCAGGGCCCTCAGCAGGGGTAGCAGCCTTGCGCCACCGCAGCCATAGCCCAGGCCAGCCAAGCCGTAGCCGTAGCCGAAGCCGCCGGAGGAGATGGACTGTCCCTGGGCGCTGAGCTCGGTGCCCAGGGCAGCCCCTGAGGAGGATCCGACGGCGGTGCTCTGGGGGAAGGAGCTGAGGATGGGTCCTGGCAGGGTGACCAGCACGGGGGAAGGCTGGATGAAGACGCGGGAGTCCTGGCACTGCCTGACGCAGGGCTCGTTGCAGCTGTTGGCCAGCGGGGTGGGTCCGCAGGGGCGGCAGCGGTCGTAGCAGGCCATGGGTGTGGGGTGGAGGGGCCCTGGAAGAGAGAGAGGGTGAGGAGGGAGCGCAGGGGCTGCGTGGGGGTGTGAGAGAGGGTGCCGGTGGGGCAGGAGAAGGAGGGGCAGGGGCTGGAGGCTGACCTGGTGGAGGGAGCAGAGTGCAGGAGAAGGAGTCAGGAGGTGTCTGTGAGGGAGAGAGGCTCTGGGCCGGCTTTATGCTGTCAGGGCTGGCAGCAGAGGTGAGCCCAGCCCAGCAGAGGTGGGGTGTCAGCAGTGAGGTCATGGCGTGGCACTGGTGTGCTGTGGTTTGTGGCTGCCTTGTGGCCAGGGGGTCTCATTTCCTGGCAGTCCTACAATGGCTCCTCTGGCCCTGTTGTTTGTAATTAAAGAGGGACCTGTGTGTGAGCTGGAGCCTGGAGGCCATCTTGGGCACAGCAATCACACAGTGATGGTGGAGTCTTCTGTTCTCTGAGGAGTAAGCAGTGAGGTCAGCAGTTCTGCTACCCTGGACTTTGAGAAGAAAGATGATGACCTTCTAAGGAGCCTGGTTGACAACGTCCCTTTGGAGACATACGTGAAGGTGAAAAGTGCCCAGAGGATTGAGCAACCTTCAAGGAGGAACTCTTGGAATTCAAGAGCAGACCATCCCCATGAGCCATAGGGCAGCTCAGGAGGACTCCAAGGGTATTGTGAGGTTCTGCAGGGAGAAGATGAGACTGAGCAGGGCTCAGGTGCCACTGAGGCTGTGTGCAGACCTGGCCTTCCTCCCTGGGGGCCAGCGTGCCGCACGTGGCTGCAGACCCCAGGTCCTGGTGCTGGGGGCTTCCTGCTAAGGGTTGCGCAATGGCCACGAGCCCAGGTGAACATTTCCAGGCTGGTTGTCAGGCAAGCAGTGCTGAAAGCTGAGGAAGATGAAGGGAATTGGGAAGGAGTGGTGGGGGACTGGGTGTGGGCAGGATTGCTGAGGGAGCTGAGTGCTGACCTTGGGAGGCCACTGTGCCTTAGCTTGGGATAGCCAAGGTGCCTTGAGGCTGTTCTTGAGGACTATGTGTAATCCAAGAGCCCTCCTGTGATTGAGGTTTCAGCAGGAGGATCTGAGATATTAGGCACTGGTGAGCCTGACATTGTTTCTAGGCAAGGTTCTCCTGAAAATCCTTGTGGAAAGCATTGCCAAGCTCCTGAAGTCCCAGAAAGGGATGGTGTGTCAGTGTGAGCTGTAATTCCCCCCCCACTGACAATAACCAGGCTAGCCCAGTCTGGAAGCAAATGAAAGCTGTATTTACAAAGCAGAATCTACAATCTATGATGAAATGCAATGAATATATACAAATATAGAAAATTCACAACATTTACAAATATATATACAATGAACAGAAAATCACAACCAATCTCCCTTTGCTTCCCCCCAAAGGGGACCCTTCCCAAAGGGGCCTCCCTCTCCCAGGAGCTTCCCCCCGGACACCCCTTGGACAGAGAGCAGAGTTAGTTAAAGCAGAAAGTTGTTAACTTAGCTGCCAAGGTCAGTGTGTGTTATCTTCATCCAGAAGAGAAGAAGAAACAGCAGCCAGACAGCCCAGCAGCTGCCCCCACTGCAGAACGCAGAATGTGCAGAGTGCCTACTTTGTCTTGGGTAATAGTTCTTAAACATTTCTACCTATCCAATGGAAGTGTGTAGAACAATCAGTATTTTGCTTTCTTACACCCAATAGTGACTTATTTACACTCTTTCACTTTCTGTTTTGAACTTTGCAAGGAAAAATTAAAAAGACAGTTTCAAACCATCACAGTTGGTGAGAGGTAAGTGGGATCAAGGCACCCTCAGCAAGCCTGTGGATGACACCAAGCTGTGTGGTGTGGCTGACACGCTGGAGGGACGAGATGCTGCATGAGCAGCAGGTCAAGGGAGGTGATGCTCCATGGTTACTCAACTGTCATGAGACCTCAGCTGCACTGTGGGGTTGAGCTGTGGGGCTGAGCTGTGGGGCTTCCAGGCTAGGAAGGACATGGAGGTGTTGGAGTGGATGCAGAGGAGGCCAAGAAGATGATCAGGAGGCTGGAATAGGTCCTTTATGAGGCCAGGCTGAGAGAGTTGGGCTTGTTCAGCCTGGCTGCTGGGAAGAGACTGAGCCAAGTGTCCCTGGAGCAGGCTGAGTTCATTGGAAGTGTGAGCAGGAGAGTGGTGTCGTGTTGAAGGCTTTGAGCAAGTGGTGGCCTTGTGACACATTCTGGAGGAGTCCAGAAGCCAGGCTGTGTGCCTCATGCTATCGGTGGCCATCTCTTCCTATAAGAGGACGTGTGGCCCTTTCCCACCCCCCACCATGGCATCTTGAGCCCAGACAATGTCCCGTGTGCTCCTGGAGAGGCTTGGGAGAAGAAAGGCAGAGGAGGCAGCAGGGGTGGTGTGCAGGAGAAGTTTATTGAGGGCAAAGCAGAGGCCAGAGGCAGGAGCAGCAAGGGGAAGGGAGGCGGTGTGAGGGGCAAGCAGGGCGAGCTGGTATCATGGCAGGGGCTTGTGTTGCAGGAGCTGTTGCAGGCTGTGTGTGGTGTCAGGGGTGGTGGGCAGGGCCCTCAGCAGGGGTAGCAGCCTCTTGCGCCGCCGCAGCCATAGCCCAGGCCAGCCAAGCCGTAGCCGTAGCCGAAGCCGCCGGAGGAGATGGACTGTCCCTGGGCGCTGAGCTCGGTGCCCAGGGCAGCCCCTGAGGAGGATCCGACGGCGGTGCTCTGGGGGAAGGAGCTGAGGATGGGTCCTGGCAGGGTGACCAGCACGGGGGAAGGCTGGATGAAGACGCGGGAGTCCTGGCACTGCCTGACGCAGGGCTCGTTGCAGCTGTTGGCCAGCGGGGTGGGTCCGCAGGGGCGGCAGCGGTCGTAGCAGGCCATGGGTGTGGGGTGGAGGGGCCCTGGAAGAGAGAGAGGGTGAGGAGGGAGCGCAGGGGCTGCGTGGGGGTGTGAGAGAGGGTGCCGGTGGGGCAGGAGAAGGAGGGGCAGGGGCTGGAGGCTGACCTGGTGGAGGGAGCAGAGTGCAGGAGAAGGAGTCAGGAGGTGTCTGTGAGGGAGAGAGGCTCTGGGCCGGCTTTATGCTGTCAGGGCTGGCAGCAGAGGTGAGCCCAGCCCAGCAGAGGTGGGGTGTCAGCAGTGAGGTCATGGCGTGGCACTGGTGTGCTGTGGTTTGTGGCTGCCTTGTGGCCAGGGGGTCTCATTTCCTGACAGTCCTACAATGGCTCCTCTGGCCCTGTTGTTTGTAATCAAAGAGGGACCTGTGTGTGAGCTGGAGCCTGGAGGCCATCTTGGGCACAGCAATCACACAGTGATGCTGTTTTCACCTCATGGAGAATTTAGGAGTGGCAGTGTTGGCCGTCCAGAGGACAGTCCCTGCCCTCTTTAGTAGCCTGGCTGTCAGAGTCCCTTCTGAAAGACACAGCACTCCTTGAAGCTTGGATGTGCTTCAAAAACAACACTTGAAGGCTCCGCAGCAAGGACTTCCCTTTGTGCCTTCAGAGGAGCTGACACAGAAGAAGCCTGGGCTGGCTGAACAGGGTGATGGAGTGATGGAGAACAGGAGAGTTGGTGCCCTTTGGATGATGGGACAGGCAACTCCGGAGGCCTAGAAAGATGTTGTGAGGCTGTGCAGGGAGAAAATGAGCAGGGCCAAAGCCCAGCTAGGGCTGCGTCTGGCTGCTGCTGTGAAGGGCACTACAAAATCATTCTCTGCTGCCATTAACAGCCAACGCAGATCTACGAATCTTTCCTTTATTGGATCTGGGGCAAGATGATGACCAAGGACGAGGAAGAGGCTGAGGCACTTGATGCCTTCCTTGCTTCAGGCTGTAACAACAGAGCAGTTGTCCTCTGAGTACCCAGCCCCCTGAGCTGGAAGACAGGCATGGGAGCAGAAGGAATCCGCCAGAGTTGAAGAGGAAACGCTCAGTGCCCTCCTGGCACAGTTTGACACACACAAGTCTGTAGGGCCTCCTGGAGTGCACCCCAGGGGACTACTGACAGAGCTGGCAGAAGTTCTCTCCAAGCCACCCTCCATCCTTTCTCAGCAATTCACAGTAGCTGAGGAGATCCCAGCTGACTGGAGGTGAGAAATGTGGTGTCCATGTAGAAGAAGGGCTGGAATGAGCATCTGGGGAGCTACAGGCCTGTTGCTCTGGCCTTGGATCCATGGAAGGTCATGCAGCAGATCATCTTGAGTGCCATCACTCAGCACACGCTGCACAACTGGCAATCGAGCTTGCCCAGCAAGGCTCTATGAAAGCCAAGTCCTGCCTGCCTGACCTGATCTCCTTCTCTGCCAAGGTGACCCAGTTAGTGGCTGAGGGAGAAGCTTTGGGTGTTCTCTGTCGGGGCTTTAGTCAACTCTTTGCCCCCATGTCCACAGGATTCTCCTGGAGCAACTGGCTGCTGCTCATGGCTTGGACTCAAGTCCTCTGAACGGGGTAAAGAAATGGCTGTGTGGCTGGGGTCAGTGAGTGGTGGAGAGTGGAGTTCAATCCAGTTGGTGGCCAGTCACAAGAGGTGTTCTGCAGGGCTCAGTGCTGGGGCCTGTTCCCTTTAAGATCTTTTGTTGCTGTTCAGGGCAAGAGGCTCAAGGCACCCTCGTTCAGTGTGCAGCTGACACCACATGGGCAGAGTGTGGACGTGCTGATGGTAGGGAGGCTGTACAGAGGGACATGGACAGACTGGATTGGAGAGCTGAGGCCAGTGGGAAGAGGTTCAGGCAGAGCCTTTCCTGTTTCCAGAGTTTTGGGCCATGGCTTAGTGCTGGGCTCGTTAGTGTTGGGTTGACGGTTGGCCTTAATAATAAAAAGGAACTTTTCCAACCAAAGTGATTCTCTGATTCCAGGTGTCTGATGCCCTGGCAGCTTGTGTCAGCTGCCTGTGTGGAAGCTCATGGGCATGGTTGAGCTGCTATGTGGGCAAGTGAAGGGGATCATGGAAGCTCCTCTTTGCCTGCTCTCTGTTGTTGTGGAGGACATATTGACTAGGAGAGATCTTGTGGCCCTTTTTCCACCCATGCTCATGGCCTCTTGAGCCAAGATATTGTCCCACTTGAGGCTGGCAGAGGCTTGTGAGAATAAAGGCAGAGGAGGCACGTGAGGCTGGTCTGCAGGAGCACTTTATTGAAGGCAATGTAGAGAACAACGAGGAGATCAGGCCCTGTTCAGCAGGGGTTCTTGAAAGTCGAGTCCTGCTTTGGTGACCAGATCTCTTTGTGTGACAGAGTGATCCACAGAGTGAAAAGGGGAGCACCTGGGGATGGTTTTGACCTGAATTTCAGCAAAGGCTCTGACTCCTATACCCACAGCAGCCTCCTGGAGAAAGTGGCTGCTGCTGGCTTGGACCTGTGTCCTCTGCACTGGGTAGCAAACTGGCAGCATGGCTGGGCCCAAAAAGTGGTGGTGGATGGAGGTGATTGCAGTTAGAATCATAGAATCAAGAAGGCTGGAAGAGACCTCAAAGATCGAGTCCAACCTGTCACCCTAAGCCTCATGACTATCTAAACCATGGCACCAAGTGCCACGTCCAATCCCCTCTTGAACACCTCCAGGGATGGTGACTCCACCACCTCCCTGGGCAGCCCATTCCAATGGCCAACCACTCTCTCTGTGAAGAACTTTCTGCTCACCTCCAGCCTAAACTTCCCCTGGTGCAGCTTGAGACTGTGTCCTCTTGTTCTGCTGCTGGTTGCCTGGGAGAAGAGACCAACCCCCTCCTGGCTACAACCTCCCTTCAGGTAGTTGTAGACAGCAATGAGGTCACCCCTGAGCCTCCTCTTCTCCAGGCTAAACAGTCCCAGCTCCCTCAGCCTCTCCTCATAGGGCTTGTGCTCAAGGCCTCTCCCCAGCCTCGTTGCCCTTCTCTGGACATGCTCCAGCAATTCAACATCTTTCCTAAACTGAGGGGCCCAGAACTGGACACAGTACTCAAGGTGTGGCCTAACCAGTGCTGTGTACAGGGGTACAATGACCTCCCTGCTCCTGCTGGCCACACTATTCTTGATGCAGGCCAGGATGCCATTGGCTCTCTTGGCCACCTGGGCACACTGCTGGCTCATGTTCAGCTGCTGTCAACCAGTACCCCCAGGTCCCTTTCCACCTGGCTGCTCTCCAGCCACTCTGACCCCAGCCTGTAGCTCTGCATGGGGTTGTTGTGGCCAAAGTGCAGCACCCAGCACTTGGATTTGTTGAATGCCATCCTGTTGGACTCTGCCCATCTGTCCAGCCTGTCAAGGTCCCTCTGCAGAGCCCTTCTACCTTCTAACAGATCAACACCTGCTCCCAGCTTGGTGTCATCTGCAAACCTACTGATGATGGACTCAATCCCCTCATCCAGATCATCAGTAAAGATATTGAACAGGATGGGGCCCAGCACTGATCCCTGGGGGACACCACTAGTGACAGGCTGCCAGCTGGATGTGGCACCATTCACCACCACTCTCTGGGCCCGGCCCTCCAGCCAGTTCCTAACCCAGCGCAGAGTGCTGCTGTCCAAGCCACAGGCTGCCAGCTTGGCCAGGAGTTTGCTGTGGGGGACAGTGTCAAAGGCCTTGCTGAAGTCCAGGCAGACTACATCCACAGCCTTTCCCACGTCCACCAGGCAATCACCTGATCATAGAAGGAGATCAGGTTGGTGAGGCAGGACCTGCCCTTCCTAAATCCATGTTGGCTGGGCCTGATTCCTTGGCCATCCTTCAGGTGTGCAGTGATTGCCCCCAAGACAATCTGCTCCATGATTTTCCCTGGCACTGAGGTCAGGCTGACAGGCCTGTAGTTCCCAGGTTCGTCTGTCCGTCCCTTCTTGTGGATGGGCGTCACATTGGCCAGTTTCCAGTCTTCTGGGACCTCTCCAGTGAGCCAGGACTGGTGGAAAATGATGGAGAGAGGCTTGGCCAGCTCATCTGCCAGCTCTTTCAGCACCCTAGGATGAATCCCATCAGGTCCCATGGACTTGTGAATATCCAAGTGACTCAACAAGTCTCGAACTAATTCCACATGGATTTCAGGAGTACAACACTGCTCCTTGACCCCATCTACCAGCTCAGGAGGCCAGTTATCCTGAAGTCCTCCTGCCTTACTGTTGAAAATGGAGGCAAAGAAGATGCAGTTGGTGGCCACTGACAAGTGGTGTCCTGCAGCACTCAGAAATGGGGGCAGACCTCTTTGGTATCTCTACCCTTTTTGTGTGCAGGAATCAAGGGCACCCTCTGTAAGTGTGCAGGCAGCACCAACATCAGTAGGAATGGTGACGAGCACGAGAGTAGGAAGGTTCTACAGAGGGGTCAGCAGAGGCAGCGTGGATGGACTGAGGCCAGGCATATCTGTGGGCAAGTGAAGGGCTTCAGACTCCTCGTGTCAGCCCTGCAGTGCTGCTCTGTGGAGATGTTCTTCAGCACATAACAGGTAAGAGAGATATTATGGCCCTTTTTCTCCCCACCCTCATGACATCTTCATTCCCTTGAACGTTTCTGATCCACCCCCAATGCCTGCTGAGGCCTGTCCTTGAGAAGAAGCTGCAGAGGAGGCAGCTGGGGTGGTGTGCAGGAGAAGTTTATTGAGGGCAAAGCAGAGGCCAGAGGCAGGAGCAGCAAGGGGAAGGGAGGCGGTGTGAGGGGCAAGCAGGGCGAGCTGGTATCATGGCAGGGGCTTGTGTTGCAGGAGCTGTTGCAGGCTGTGTGTGGTGTCAGGGGTGGTGGGCAGGGCCCTCAGCAGGGGTAGCAGCCTTGCGCCGCCGCAGCCATAGCCCAGGCCAGCCAAGCCGTAGCCGTAGCCGAAGCCGCCGGAGGAGATGGACTGTCCCTGGGCGCTGAGCTCGGTGCCCAGGGCAGCCCCTGAGGAGGATCCGACGGCGGTGCTCTGGGGGAAGGAGCTGAGGATGGGTCCTGGCAGGGTGACCAGCACGGGGGAAGGCTGGATGAAGACGCGGGAGTCCTGGCACTGCCTGACGCAGGGCTCGTTGCAGCTGTTGGCCAGCGGGGTGGGTCCGCAGGGGCGGCAGCGGTCGTAGCAGGCCATGGGTGTGGGGTGGAGGGGCCCTGGAAGAGAGAGAGGGTGAGGAGGGAGCGCAGGGGCTGCGTGGGGGTGTGAGAGAGGGTGCCGGTGGGGCAGGAGAAGGAGGGGCAGGGGCTGGAGGCTGACCTGGTGGAGGGAGCAGAGTGCAGGAGAAGGAGTCAGGAGGTGTCTGTGAGGGAGAGAGGCTCTGGGCCGGCTTTATGCTGTCAGGGCTGGCAGCAGAGGTGAGCCCAGCCCAGCAGAGGTGGGGTGTCAGCAGTGAGGTCATGGCGTGGCACTGGTGTGCTGTGGTTTGTGGCTGCCTTGTGGCCAGGGGGTCTCATTTCCTGGTGGCCCTGGCAGCTCTCCTGGCTTTGCTGCAGTGTAGATGGCCAGGACTGCTGTTTGAGCTGGCTGATGGCCTTGGAGGCCGCTCTCCATTAGCTTGTGAATGTCCTCCTGCCTGCAGCAATTCCTGAAGCATGACAGAGGGCTCCTGCTCTTTGTAAATGGGTAAAGATCAAGGTGGAGGATGTGGGAATGCAGAGCGTGATGAGCCTGACCTTGTTGGAAGGACAGGGGATGGAAGATTTCTCCCGACAAGCAGTGCCAATCTGAGAGGGACAGGAACGTGACAGGGAGTGGTTGGTGTGGCCTTAGGATGAGTAAGTGGTGTTTGAACCCCCTGCATGTCTTTGGTGTTGAAGTAATGAGCTTTGTGGAAGAGGAGGTAGCCCTGGGTGGTGATCACCTTGAATTGTTAGTAAAGCCTTTGGTGCTGTCTCCATTGCATGCCCCTGGACGAGCTGATCAGGCAGGGCTTGTGTCAGTGGCCAGGGTGATTCTCCAAGTTTCCTCAACTCTTATGAGAGCTCAGCTGCAGTTCACTGTTCAGCTGTGTGGCCACAGCCTAGGGAGGACATGAACATGTTGAAGTGGATGCAGAGGAGGCCGTGAAGATGCTCTGGAGGCTGCAGTGATGGTCAGGAGGTGGCTGAGAGAGTTGGTCTTGTTCAGCCTGGTTGGAGGGAAGAGATTGAGCCAAGTGTCGCTGGAGCAGCCTAAGTTCATTGGAAGGATGAGCAGGAGAGTGGTGTTGTGTTGAAGGCTCTGAGCAAGTGGTGAGGTTGTGGCACGTTCTGGAAGAGTCCAGCAGCCAGACTGTGTGTCTAGTGGAAATGGTTTCTGCCTTGTCCTAAGAGAGATCTTGCGGCCCTTTCCCAACCACCCTCGTGGCCTCTTGAGCTCAGACATTGTTCCGTGTGAGGTTGGCATGGAAGGTGATGGAGCAGATCATCTTGAGTGCCATCACTGTGGCACATGGTGGGCAGCTGGGCCATCAGGCCCAGTCAGCAAGGGGTTTGAAAGGCAGGTCCTGCCTGCGTGAGCAGATCTCCTTCCATAACAAGTGCCGCACGTTGCGGGTGAGGGAGAAGCTTTGGGTGGTTTTCACCTGGGCTTTAGGAAGCTCTTTGCCAGTGTCTCCCACAGCCTCCTGCTGGAGAAACTGGCTGCTCACAGCTTGGACCTGCAGACTGTGCCCTGGGTACCAAGCTGGCAGCATGGCTGTGCCCAAAGAGTGGTGGTGGATGGAGGCCAATCCAGTTGGTGGCTGCTCAGGCGTGGTGTTCTGCAGGGCTCAGGGCAGGGGCCTATTCTCTTCAGGATCTTTTATCCCTGATCAGGGCAAAGGGGGTCGAGGGCACCCTCAGGAAGCTTGCAGATGACACCAAGATCCACAGGAACATTGATCTGCTTGAGGGTAGGAAGGTTCTAGAGAGAGCTGTAGACATGGTGGCCAAGGTTGATGGCCAAGGACGATGTTATGAGGGTCAACCAACCTCTTTCCTGTGTGTGGTGCTTAGGGACATGGTTTGGTGTTGGATTGGGAGTGTTGGTGAAAGGTTGGACTCAGTTATATTGAGAGACTTTTCCAACTCAAGTGAATCTGTGCTGGAAGAGTGCTGCCATCTCCTTGTCAAACACGGTGTCGAAATGTGTTGAGATGTCCTGGGATCAACCAGGGGTTGCTATGGCATGGAGATGTGGTCATGCCCTTAACGGCAAGCCCAGGGAGAGCTTTCTCTACCACTAACCTGGCCAACAGGATGGTTGCTTGCTGCTGAGAAGCACTCAGAAGAAGCATCCTCACGGTGCCAAGGCCACCACTAAAACGTGTCCCTTAGCATCACGTCTGCCCCACTTCTCAATCCCTCAGGGGGAGTCCTTCCAGGGACTCCACCACTGCCCTGGACAGCCTAGTCCAGGGCTTGATAAACCTTTCCATTAAGAAATTCTTCCTCATATCCAGCTTTAACCTCCCCTGCTGCAAGTTGAGGCCGTTTCCTCTCATCCTACCCCTTGTTCCTTGGGAGAGGAGACCAACCTCTACCTGTCCCCAACCTTCTTTATGAGATATGTAGAGACTCCCCTCAGCCTCCTTGTCTCCAGACTGAACACTCCCATGTCTCTCAGCTGCTCCTCACTAGACCTGTTCTCCAGACCCCTCGCCAGCTTCATTGCTCTTCTCTGCACCTGCTCCAGCACCTCAATGTCCTTCTTGGAGTGAGTGGCCTCAAAAGTGAACCCAGGATTCCAAGATGTGGCCTCCGCAGTGCCCCACAGTACAGGGGCATGGTCACTGTCCTGGTCCTGCTGGCCACACTCTTGCTGACTCAAGCCAGGCACTCCTGGGACTGTGTCACATTCCTGACATCGCCCAGGTACCAGTGTGTGGTGTTGCTGGTGGCATATTTCTGAGGAGAGCTCTTGTGGACCTCTCTGATCCACCCCCAAGGCCTGCTAAGGCCTGTCCATGAGAAGAAGCTGCAGAGGAGGCAGCTGGGGTGGTGTGCAGGAGAAGTTTATTGAGGGCAAAGCAGAGGCCAGAGGCAGGAGCAGCAAGGGGAAGGGAGGCGGTGTGAGGGGCAAGCAGGGCGAGCTGGTATCATGGCAGGGGCTTGTGTTGCAGGAGCTGTTGCAGGCTGTGTGTGGTGTCAGGGGTGGTGGGCAGGGCCCTCAGCAGGGGTAGCAGCCTCTTGCGCCGCCGCAGCCATAGCCCAGGCCAGCCAAGCCGTAGCCGTAGCCGAAGCCGCCGGAGGAGATGGACTGTCCCTGGGCGCTGAGCTCGGTGCCCAGGGCAGCCCCTGAGGAGGATCCGACGGCGGTGCTCTGGGGGAAGGAGCTGAGGATGGGTCCTGGCAGGGTGACCAGCACGGGGGAAGGCTGGATGAAGACGCGGGAGTCCTGGCACTGCCTGACGCAGGGCTCGTTGCAGCTGTTGGCCAGCGGGGTGGGTCCGCAGGGGCGGCAGCGGTCGTAGCAGGCCATGGGTGTGGGGTGGAGGGGCCCTGGAAGAGAGAGAGGGTGAGGAGGGAGCGCAGGGGCTGCGTGGGGGTGTGAGAGAGGGTGCCGGTGGGGCAGGAGAAGGAGGGGCAGGGGCTGGAGGCTGACCTGGTGGAGGGAGCAGAGTGCAGGAGAAGGAGTCAGGAGGTGTCTGTGAGGGAGAGAGGCTCTGGGCCGGCTTTATGCTGTCAGGGCTGGCAGCAGAGGTGAGCCCAGCCCAGCAGAGGTGGGGTGTCAGCAGTGAGGTCATGGCGTGGCACTGGTGTGCTGTGGTTTGTGGCTGCCTTGTGGCCAGGGGGTCTCATTTCCTGACAGTCCTACAATGGCTCCTCTGGCCCTGTTGTTTGTAATCAAAGAGGGACCTGTGTGTGAGCTGGAGCCTGGAGGCCATCTTGGGCACAGCAATCACACAGTGATGGTGGAGTCTTCTGTTCTCTGAGGAGTAAGCAGTGAGGTCAGCAGTTCTGCTACCCTGGACTTTCAGAAGAAAGATGATGACCTTCTAAGGAGCCTGGTTGACAAAGTCCCTTTGGAGACATACGTGAAGGTGAAAAGTGCCCAGAGGATTGAGCAACCTTCAAGGAGGAACTCTTGGAATTCAAGAGCAGACCATCCCCATGAGCCATAGGGCAGCTCAGGAGGACTCCAAGGGTATTGTGAGGTTCTGCAGGGAGAAGATGAGACTGAGCAGGGCTCAGGTGCCACTGAGGCTGTGTGCAGACCTGGCCTTCCTCCCTGGGGGCCAGCGTGCAGCACGTGGCTGCAGACCCCAGGTCCTGGTGCTGGGGGCTTCCTGCTAAGGGTTGCGCAATGGCCACGAGCCCAGGTGAACATTTCCAGGCTGGTTGTCAGGCAAGCAGTGCTGAAAGCTGAGGAAGATGAAGGGAATTGGGAAGGAGTGGTGGGGGACTGGGTGTGGGCAGGATTGCTGAGGGAGCTGAGTGCTGACCTTGGGAGGCCACTGTGCCTTAGCTTGGGATAGCCAAGGTGCCTTGAGGCTGTTCTTGAGGACTATGTGTAATCCAAGAGCCCTCCTGTGATTGAGGTTTCAGCAGGAGGATCTGAGATATTAGGCACTGGTGAGCCTGACGTTGTTTCTAGGCAAGGTTCTCCTGAAAATCCTTGTGGAAAGCATTGCCAAGCTCCTGAAGTCCCAGAAAGGGATGGTGTGTCAGTGTGAGCTGTAATTCCCCCCCCACTGACAATAACCAGGCTAGCCCAGTCTGGAAGCAAATGAAAGCTGTATTTACAAAGCAGAATCTACAATCTATGATGAAATGCAATGAATATATACAAATATAGAAAATTCACAACATTTACAAATATATATACAATGAACAGAAAATCACAACCAATCTCCCTTTGCTTCCCCCCAAAGGGGACCCTTCCCAAAGGGGCCTCCCTCTCCCAGGAGCTTCCCCCCGGACACCCCTTGGACAGAGAGCAGAGTTAGTTAAAGCAGAAAGTTGTTAACTTAGCTGCCAAGGTCAGTGTGTGTTATCTTCAGCCAGAAGAGAAGAAGAAACAGCAGCCAGACAGCCCAGCAACTGCCCCCACTGCAGAACGCAGAATGTGCAGAGTGCCTACTTTGTCTTGGGTAATAGTTCTTAAACATTTCTACCTATCCAATGGAAGTGTTTAGAACAATCAGTATTTTGCTTTCTTACACCCAATAGTGACTTATTTACACTCTTTCACTTTCTGTTTTGAACTTTGCAAGGAAAAATTAAAAAGACAGTTTCAAACCATCACAGTTGGTGAGAGGTAAGTGGGATCAAGGCACCCTCAGCAAGCCTGTGGATGACACCAAGCTGTGTGGTGTGGCTGACACGCTGGAGGGACGAGATGCTGCATGAGCAGCAGGTCAAGGGAGGTGATGCTCCATGGTTACTCAACTGTCATGAGACCTCAGCTGCACTGTGGGGTTGAGCTGTGGGGCTGAGCTGTGGGGCTTCCAGGCTAGGAAGGACATGGAGGTGTTGGAGTGGATGCAGAGGAGGCCAAGAAGATGATCAGGAGGCTGGAATAGGTCCTGTATGAGGCCAGGCTGAGAGAGTTGGGCTTGTTCAGCCTGGCTGCTGGGAAGAGACTGAGCCAAGTGTCCCTGGAGCAGGCTGAGTTCATTGGAAGTGTGAGCAGGAGAGTGGTGTCGTGTTGAAGGCTTTGAGCAAGTGGTGGCCTTGTGACACATTCTGGAGGAGTCCAGAAGCCAGGCTGTGTGCCTCATGCTATCGGTGGCCATCTCTTCCTATAAGAGGACGTGTGGCCCTTTCCCACCCCCCACCATGGCATCTTGAGCCCAGACAATGTCCCGTGTGCTCCTGGAGAGGCTTGGGAGAAGAAAGGCAGAGGAGGCAGCAGGGGTGGTGTGCAGGAGAAGTTTATTGAGGGCAAAGCAGAGGCCAGAGGCAGGAGCAGCAAGGGGAAGGGAGGCGGTGTGAGGGGCAAGCAGGGCGAGCTGGTATCATGGCAGGGGCTTGTGTTGCAGGAGCTGTTGCAGGCTGTGTGTGGTGTCAGGGGTGGTGGGCAGGGCCCTCAGCAGGGGTAGCAGCCATAGCCCAGGCCAGCCAAGCCGTAGCCGTAGCCGAAGCCGCCGGAGGAGATGGACTGTCCCTGGGCGCTGAGCTCGGTGCCCAGGGCAGCCCCTGAGGAGGATCCGACGGCGGTGCTCTGGGGGAAGGAGCTGAGGATGGGTCCTGGCAGGGTGACCAGCACGGGGGAAGGCTGGATGAAGACGCGGGAGTCCTGGCACTGCCTGACGCAGGGCTCGTTGCAGCTGTTGGCCAGCGGGGTGGGTCCGCAGGGGCGGCAGCGGTCGTAGCAGGCCATGGGTGTGGGGTGGAGGGGCCCTGGAAGAGAGAGAGGGTGAGGAGGGAGCGCAGGGGCTGCGTGGGGGTGTGAGAGAGGGTGCCGGTGGGGCAGGAGAAGGAGGGGCAGGGGCTGGAGGCTGACCTGGTGGAGGGAGCAGAGTGCAGGAGAAGGAGTCAGGAGGTGTCTGTGAGGGAGAGAGGCTCTGGGCCGGCTTTATGCTGTCAGGGCTGGCAGCAGAGGTGAGCCCAGCCCAGCAGAGGTGGGGTGTCAGCAGTGAGGTCATGGCGTGGCACTGGTGTGCTGTGGTTTGTGGCTGCCTTGTGGCCAGGGGGTCTCATTTCCTGACAGTCCTACAATGGCTCCTCTGGCCCTGTTGTTTGTAATCAAAGAGGGACCTGTGTGTGAGCTGGAGCCTGGAGGCCATCTTGGGCACAGCAATCACACAGTGATGCTGTTTTCACCTCATGGAGAATTTAGGAGTGGCAGTGTTGGCCGTCCAGAGGACAGTCCCTGCCCTCTTTAGTAGCCTGGCTGTCAGAGTCCCTTCTGAAAGACACAGCACTCCTTGAAGCTTGGATGTGCTTCAAAAACAACACTTGAAGGCTCCGCAGCAAGGACTTCCCTTTGTGCCTTCAGAGGAGCTGACACAGAAGAAGCCTGGGCTGGCTGAACAGGGTGATGGAGTGATGGAGAACAGGAGAGTTGGTGCCCTTTGGATGATGGGACAGGCAACTCCGGAGGCCTAGAAAGATGTTGTGAGGCTGTGCAGGGAGAAAATGAGCAGGGCCAAAGCCCAGCTAGGGCTGCGTCTGGCTGCTGCTGTGAAGGGCACTACAAAATCATTCTCTGCTGCCATTAACAGCCAACGCAGATCTACGAATCTTTCCTTTATTGGATCTGGGGCAAGATGATGACCAAGGACGAGGAAGAGGCTGAGGCACTTGATGCCTTCCTTGCTTCAGGCTGTAACAACAGAGCAGTTGTCCTCTGAGTACCCAGCCCCCTGAGCTGGAAGACAGGCATGGGAGCAGAAGGAATCCGCCAGAGTTGAAGAGGAAACGCTCAGTGCCCTCCTGGCACAGTTTGACACACACAAGTCTGTAGGGCCTCCTGGAGTGCACCCCAGGGGACTACTGACAGAGCTGGCAGAAGTTCTCTCCAAGCCACCCTCCATCCTTTCTCAGCAATTCACAGTAGCTGAGGAGATCCCAGCTGACTGGAGGTGAGAAATGTGGTGTCCATGTAGAAGAAGGGCTGGAATGAGCATCTGGGGAGCTACAGGCCTGTTGCTCTGGCCTTGGATCCATGGAAGGTCATGCAGCAGATCATCTTGAGTGCCATCACTCAGCACACGCTGCACAACTGGCAATCGAGCTTGCCCAGCAAGGCTCTATGAAAGCCAAGTCCTGCCTGCCTGACCTGATCTCCTTCTCTGCCAAGGTGACCCAGTTAGTGGCTGAGGGAGAAGCTTTGGGTGTTCTCTGTCGGGGCTTTAGTCAACTCTTTGCCCCCATGTCCACAGGATTCTCCTGGAGCAACTGGCTGCTGCTCATGGCTTGGACTCAAGTCCTCTGAACGGGGTAAAGAAATGGCTGTGTGGCTGGGGTCAGTGAGTGGTGGAGAGTGGAGTTCAATCCAGTTGGTGGCCAGTCACAAGAGGTGTTCTGCAGGGCTCAGTGCTGGGGCCTGTTCCCTTTAAGATCTTTTGTTGCTGTTCAGGGCAAGAGGCTCAAGGCACCCTCGTTCAGTGTGCAGCTGACACCACATGGGCAGAGTGTGGACGTGCTGATGGTAGGGAGGCTGTACAGAGGGACATGGACAGACTGGATTGGAGAGCTGAGGCCAGTGGGAAGAGGTTCAGGCAGAGCCTTTCCTGTTTCCAGAGTTTTGGGCCATGGCTTAGTGCTGGGCTCGTTAGTGTTGGGTTGACGGTTGGCCTTAATAATAAAAAGGAACTTTTCCAACCAAAGTGATTCTCTGATTCCAGGTGTCTGATGCCCTGGCAGCTTGTGTCAGCTGCCTGTGTGGAAGCTCATGGGCATGGTTGAGCTGCTATGTGGGCAAGTGAAGGGGATCATGGAAGCTCCTCTTTGCCTGCTCTCTGTTGTTGTGGAGGACATATTGACTAGGAGAGATCTTGTGGCCCTTTTTCCACCCATGCTCATGGCCTCTTGAGCCAAGATATTGTCCCACTTGAGGCTGGCAGAGGCTTGTGAGAATAAAGGCAGAGGAGGCACGTGAGGCTGGTCTGCAGGAGCACTTTATTGAAGGCAATGTAGAGAACAACGAGGAGATCAGGCCCTGTTCAGCAGGGGTTCTTGAAAGTCGAGTCCTGCTTTGGTGACCAGATCTCTTTGTGTGACAGAGTGATCCACAGAGTGAAAAGGGGAGCACCTGGGGATGGTTTTGACCTGAATTTCAGCAAAGGCTCTGACTCCTATACCCACAGCAGCCTCCTGGAGAAAGTGGCTGCTGCTGGCTTGGACCTGTGTCCTCTGCACTGGGTAGCAAACTGGCAGCATGGCTGGGCCCAAAAAGTGGTGGTGGATGGAGGTGATTGCAGTTAGAATCATAGAATCATAGAATCAAGAAGGCTGGAAGAGACCTCAAAGATCGAGTCCAACCTGTCACCCTAAGCCTCATGACTATCTAAACCATGGCACCAAGTGCCACGTCCAATCCCCTCTTGAACACCTCCAGGGATGGTGACTCCACCACCTCCCTGGGCAGCCCATTCCAATGGCCAACCACTCTCTCTGTGAAGAACTTTCTGCTCACCTCCAGCCTAAACTTCCCCTGGTGCAGCTTGAGACTGTGTCCTCTTGTTCTGCTGCTGGTTGCCTGGGAGAAGAGACCAACCCCCTCCTGGCTACAACCTCCCTTCAGGTAGTTGTAGACAGCAATGAGGTCACCCCTGAGCCTCCTCTTCTCCAGGCTAAACAGTCCCAGCTCCCTCAGCCTCTCCTCATAGGGCTTGTGCTCAAGGCCTCTCCCCAGCCTCGTTGCCCTTCTCTGGACATGCTCCAGCAATTCAACATCTTTCCTAAACTGAGGGGCCCAGAACTGGACACAGTACTCAAGGTGTGGCCTAACCAGTGCTGTGTACAGGGGTACAATGACCTCCCTGCTCCTGCTGGCCACACTATTCTTGATGCAGGCCAGGATGCCATTGGCTCTCTTGGCCACCTGGGCACACTGCTGGCTCATGTTCAGCTGCTGTCAACCAGTACCCCCAGGTCCCTTTCCACCTGGCTGCTCTCCAGCCACTCTGACCCCAGCCTGTAGCTCTGCATGGGGTTGTTGTGACCAAAGTGCAGCACCCAGCACTTGGATTTGTTGAATGCCATCCTGTTGGACTCTGCCCATCTGTCCAGCCTGTCAAGGTCCCTCTGCAGAGCCCTTCTACCTTCTAACAGATCAACACCTGCTCCCAGCTTGGTGTCATCTGCAAACCTACTGATGATGGACTCAATCCCCTCATCCAGATCATCAGTAAAGATATTGAACAGGATGGGGCCCAGCACTGATCCCTGGGGGACACCACTAGTGACAGGCTGCCAGCTGGATGTGGCACCATTCACCACCACTCTCTGGGCCCGGCCCTCCAGCCAGTTCCTAACCCAGCGCAGAGTGCTGCTGTCCAAGCCACAGGCTGCCAGCTTGGCCAGGAGTTTGCTGTGGGGGACAGTGTCAAAGGCCTTGCTGAAGTCCAGGCAGACTACATCCACAGCCTTTCCCACGTCCACCAGGCAATCACCTGATCATAGAAGGAGATCAGGTTGGTGAGGCAGGACCTGCCCTTCCTAAATCCATGTTGGCTGGGCCTGATTCCTTGGCCATCCTTCAGGTGTGC